>NC_083740.1:14600709-14900709 GCF_033458585.1 Syngnathus typhle
TTCGGGAAATATTTCTCATTTTTGACAGAAAACAGCAAACTGATCTCACACTGCTTAAAACAACAAATAATGGGGCCAATAATGAGAGTTGTTTAATATTTTGACTACCACAAGGAGTAAGTCGAGCAAGTCAAGAATATTACAAACATTATAATGGCGTACAGTTCAATACCACATACAACTACAAACACAAGAATGAAGATATTAATAAATGAATATCTTATTCAAAGTGTCACTCAGTACTGTACATTACCTTCAGTTTGTCATATAACGTGTTTTTGTTGACTTTGTTTAAATTTGTTTTGTTTCATGTTGTCGTTTTCTGGTGTTCCTACCCAGTCTTGTCTAATTCTTAGATTTTTGTCTTCACGTGTTCTCGTCAGCCCTGTCCCTCAATCAGTATCTACCAATCAGCTCCCTCCAGCCACTCATGTTTTGTCCTGGTGTGCCTCTTTGTCTCATCTTTTTCTTTGTATTTAATTTCTCACTTTCTTTCAATCTGTGTTTGCATTGTCTAATTTGTCATCATGTTTTCTTAGTCCCGTCATTTCATGTTTCCTGTTTTGCTGGGTTTATTAGCTGTTTGTTTGGTACATTGTAGCTCTTTTTGGGGAGGGGAAATTTGTTAATTAAACATGTTAATAACATAATTTGCTTAATTTTGCTTTTTCCTCGTTAGTCCTTTGAGTACATCCTATACTTGTGCCTTGCCTTCCTACTTGTCTTCACTTGGGTTCTCCACTTTTTGCCACCACAAACACTAAAACCTAATTCTGAAAATGGACACAATACACAGACCAAAGGATCCAGCAGGAGGTGCATAGCGTTGCCCTACATGCCGTTGCCCTACACGCCATCTGTCTGCTTGTCATCAACCTCAGCCTGCTGGCCAAGCTCTCTGGTGACAGGCTGAAGAGGCGAATTTTTCAATTTTGAAATGCAGACAATATTTCTGTGCTGCAACACTGCAGGATTTGGCACTGCATCGAGGCAGCTCATGGTCGCTGTTCCTATGCCACGGTTGCTCACGGCTGCCATTCCTATTTGGATCTCATAACAGCTCAGCGACTGCTCATAGCTCAGTTTCTCAACCATGTTCTCATTGGTATACCCAGACCACCCCGCCAGTCCCCTGTCCACATCATGCCTGGGTGGCCGGGACTGTCGTGCCAGTTGCCTACCTATGTCACAACTTGGCGGCTAGGACCACACCTGGCCATTTAGCAACAGGTCCGCCCGTACTGCCACGTCAATCAGCTGTCTACGTCCCAACTGATGCGTCCGGACTGCTGCACCAGTCCCCTGTCCATGTCACAACAGAAAGGCCGTGCCCGCCACAGCAGTCGCATGTCCATGAAACAGCGAGGTAGGCCAGACTGCTGTGCAAGTCGCCTGTCCACGTCATGACTGTCCCGCACAAATTGCCATGCCATTTGCCTGTCCATATCACAATTGTCCCGCATGGACCCTAGTGCCAGTCACCTAGCCACGTCATGACTTGCTATTATGGACTGCTGCAACAGTCATATGTCAACGACATGACCGGCCCACGAGGACAGCCGTGCCAGCCGCTTGTCTATGTTATAACTGGCCTGCACCAACGACTGACCCAATTCCCTCTCCCAGCTGTCACACCGCGTTGAGGTTGTCTCGTCTGAGGTTTTGTATGGCCTTTCATTTCCTGTTTTATTTTTACACCCTGATTCCGCTCATTCCTCTTCATTTGACCTTCCTCACCCTGATTCCTAATTGTGTCCACCTGTTCCCAATTATCATTAGTCCCCTGTCTTGTACCAAATGCTGTGTCCAAATTCCCAGTCTATGTACCCGAAGGCCAGTTTTTCGACCAGTTTTTAGGCAACATGACATCATTTCCGGCATAACTTGATAGCACGTCACATGACACACAAATGCAGTTTTGAAACTGGGCTTCGTTTCCATGGCAATGGGCTTGTTAGTGTGAAGGCGAATTCTACACCGTTCACTATTACCGTTTTTTTCCATGTATAATGCGCAAAATTTAACTAATTTATTGTCCTAAAATCTGGGGTGCGCATTATACATGGGTACAAAAAATATATATATATATATATAAGAAAACCATGGTAAAACAATTTTTTGAAGAAAATCTTGTCACGGATGGTTCTTTACAACGTCACTTTCCTCCCTTTTCATTTTAACCTAACCGATCGCCGTGGTGCCTTTCTGGGCAGTCGGAGAAATCAACGCCAACAAAAGTCAAGTTTATTTATTTAAAAAAAAAATACATCCAGCCTGGTTAAGAAATCACCAGAAAGGTCACCATGACAATTGTGAATAATAAATAAATATTATATATATTATACATATTATTATTATAATAATAAATAATTGTGATAAATAACTGGAACATCACTCAAATATTGGTGATCCCGTTGAGAGTCTCACATATTTCTTTTTCCTACTGCATGCGCAGTGAATAACATCCGGTTGTTCCCAAAGATGATTTTTTTTCTGAAATAATTTTACGTTTACGGACTTAAGTAACCCGGCCGGGTCATACCAAAGACTATAAAAATTGGACCCATTGCCTCCCTGCTTGGCACTCAGCATTAAGGGTTGGAATTGGGGAGTTAGATCACCAAGTGATTCCCGAGCGCGGTGCCGCCGCTGCTGCTCACTGCTCCCCTCTCCCCCAGGGGATGGATCAAAATCACACGGGGATGGGTCAAATGCAGAGGACAAATTTCACCACACCCAGATGCGTGTCTGACGATCATTGGGACTTTAAAAAAATAATAAAGTCAAAATTTGGGTGCGTATTATACATGGGTACAGGCTTTTTTTCCAGCATCGACATGCCATTTTTAGGGTGCGTATTATACATGGGGGAGCATTATACATGGAAAAAAACGGTATTCCACTTCTTTTATTCTCCTCACTTTTTTGTCCTGCTACTACTTCCTCATAATTCATCTGATTCATTTCATTCTACTTTTGACGTAGTCCAAATATTCACGTGATGAGTGCTTGCATTTTTCTCATTCCAAAAGTTTTCCGTTTTCGTAAAATTCGCAAATTTCTGTAAAATGTCCGGCAAATATTTCCCCATTTATTCTTAATGACACAGTCAACATTTCACATTCCAGTTTGAAATTCACATCATTCAGCACATTCAAATAACATTGGGGAAGATTTTCAACATTCCCAAAATTTCCAGGTTAAAAATTGTCACGTTTTCACGTTTAAAATTTGCGCAAAATTTCACAAAATGTAGTTTTTTTCTTTCTAATTTCTACATTTTTCAATCGATTCAGCCCGTTCCAACTTTCAACTGTTCATCTTTTGCTTACCTATTCCAAAACCTCCCACTTACCAAAAATTCAAAATTTTCAATTTTGAAATTCTCGCCAAATTTGACAAAATTAAGTTTTTCCCCTCTAATCCTAGATTATTTGACGGATTCAACCAATCCCAACTTTAAACAGTTCACCTTATGCTTACCATATTCAGACCCTTCACCCCCACTTCCACTATGTATTTCATCCCTTCACCCCCACTTCTAGTGTGACAGCCATCTTGGAGTGACCCAGAAGTGCCCCACAATGAACACCAAGTTAACCCCAATCCCAAAACAAACAGGAAGTGCCCCAAAATGAACAGGAAGTACCCCAACATGAATAGGAAGTGAACTGGAAGTGCCCCAAACTTAACAGGAAGTGAACCAGAAGTGCCCGAAATCAAACCGGAAGTGACCTGAATTGAACTGGAAGTGACAAAAATAAACCAGAAGTGAATTATTTTGAACAGGAAGTGACCCAAATTGAACTGGAAGTGCCCCCAAATAAACCGGAAGTGACCTCAATTGAACTGGGAGTGCCCCCAAACAAACGAGAAGTGCCCCAAATAAATCGGTAGTGACCTCAATTACACCAGAACAGCCAAACAAACTGAAAGTGCAGCAAATTTTGTTTTTCACTTCTAATGTCTCCATTATTCAACTGATTCAACCAGTTAAAACTTTATGCCTACCTATTCCACAACTTCCCACTTACCAAAAATTCAAAATTTTCAACTTTAAAATACAAATTTTACAGAATTTTGTTTTCCCCTTCCAATTCCTACATTAATTGAGCGATTCAACCTGTTCCAACTTTAAACATCATTCTGTAGCATCATTCTGTAGCATTTATTCATCTTTTTCGCCTTCACACGCAATTTCTCTAGAAATTGCAAATTCTAGTTTATTATTATTACTTAATAGAATATTTATTTAGGAACTCAGAACAGTAGGTGTCAAACATAGAGCCGAAAAAATAAAACACTCAAATCCAATTTTTTTTGTGCTTTGGAATTTGTGGATTGACCAATAGTTACATATGTATCTAAAATGGGTTTCTGGTTAATATATCGACATTTATAAAAATGCCATTTAGCCAGCAGTATCTAAGAAATGTATATTTGTTCAGATTTGTTGCATGGGGTAGACTTAAGTATTTTTGATTCCCTCGTTTCTTTTCACTCCGCTGTTGGATAGGATATTTATGACTGCGGCTTTGTAGCAGACCTTCATGACTTCCACATTGCGACACTCTCTACTACAGCAATGCATTTGACGCTACTTGACAGCCCACTTGCCTTAACTGTCTGAAACGAAGATGGAAAAAGCTCTTGTACGCAAGTGTTTGGTCTTTCCAGTGAAGCATTTACTTTGAAGTTCCAGACAGAAGTGGTATGTCTTTGCTTGACCAATTGGGGCATTTTTGGATGGCTCTGCATATGAAATGTCGAGAATGACATAGCCTTAACCCACGGCCCGTCGACATAGAAACGAGGCCAGATTCGCCGGCTCGTTGTCGAAGGCTGCGTGAGTTTGAACACCAGCGGTGCATCTTGTCGCGCCGGAATTACGTCACGTCGTCGCCATATTGTGCGTTGAAGGATACTGCATATTAATTTGTACAGAGCTATTCCGC
Organism: Syngnathus typhle; assembly: GCF_033458585.1. NCBI lineage: Eukaryota > Metazoa > Chordata > Actinopteri > Syngnathiformes > Syngnathidae > Syngnathus > Syngnathus typhle. The sequence continues at coordinate 14,605,665 of NC_083740.1, forward strand.
CAATCCATATTCGCCATGCTTATGCGGCCACGGAGGACCCAGCCTTCGAACTGGCTTTGGAGGAGGAAGCCTGTGAATTTGGACACAGCTAGTGTTTCCCTGAAAGGGAGGGTAAACCGAGGATGGTTCATTTTTCACAAACTACTTCAGTTTAAGTATTTTTCTTTTACCTTGAATATGAAATATAAGTTAGCATTTTTATTTTTTCCATTCATTTTGGAGAAATACAGTGGTACCTCTTTTAACAAACGCCAATATGACAAACCTTTTGAGATATGAACAGGAGCCTCGCAATTTTTTTGCATCTACTTACAAACCAAATTTCGACTTCCCAACCCCTTTTATGTCCTTTGCTGAACCATTCCCTGTTCGTCTCGACGCGTGAGCAGTGTAATACACAAGTAGTGTAGTCGAGTATGTCTCCTAGGACGAACTGAAACTCAAAATCGTAAAGAAGCATGGCGAAGGCATGCGTATCATCGAGCTCACAAAGACTATGGCCGGTGTTGTGCCAAAGCTGGTATCGCATGTAAATCAGCGAAGAGTGGAAGTCGTTGTCGTCTGGCAGACAGTACCAGCTTGTTTTTAATAAAAACGTGAGCGTGTTTGTCAATTTCAATCTTTAGAAGCTTAGTTCTTTTTCCTTTACCGTTTTTTTCCTTGTATAATGCGCAAAATTTAACTAATTTATTGTCCTAAAATCTGGGGTGCGCATTATACATGGGTACAACAATGTTTTAATTTTTTTTGTTTAATTTTTTTTTTTTTAAGAAAGTCATGGTACAACAAAACCAACAACAGGATTGACCGACAAAGACGTGGAACAAAAAGACAGGGTGACATTACCAAAGACAGGAACAGAAACCAAACAGACATCATGACATCATCCGACGGTGAGCGAGGGGCAGACAGGACTTAAATACAAAACATTACATTGATTGAGGTGACACAGGAAGAGAGGGGCGACGCGAACAGAAACTATGGCAACCTAGACACATAGCCAAACTGGGGACGAGACATGACAAATCTCCCTCCAAATAAAACTTGAAATCACCTTTCTTCTTGTTTGTTGTCAATGGCACATCGCATTCAGCCATCCTGCCCAACACACTTAGTCAGTAAAATTCATAATTGAATAATCAATCCTTGATGGTGTGTTATTGTCAAATATTGTTTGTTTTTTAATCTCCATCGCGGACTGGACGTCATACGGAGGCAGTATGACTGCGCATGCGCACTATGGATCCGATGCGCAGAACGGATGCGCAAGACACGTCAGCTATATAAAGCGAGAGTTGTTTTCTTCCTATTAGTTTCAATTCACAGTTTAATTAGCAGTTTCAATCAGCAAATAACAAAATGCGTATTATAGGTAATATTTTGTTTCACAACACTTTGCCTTGTTCCTTTCGTCTCTGCTGTTCACTTCAAACACGCTCCATACGACCGCAATGCTCTCGTATCAGACGCTTGCTCGATCGATCACCTGCTCATTTGCTGTCACAATGTACCCTACACAAATCCGAAACATTTGTTGCGGCTCCGAGTCACGACGAGGGGCAAGTTTTGGTTTCCAAGGGTGTTTTTATTCCTCTTCAACGTCTCTCCCATACAGAGCCGCCGTGTGCGCACGGAGCGCGGTGGTGCGTTTAGGGGCAGTCGGAGAAATCAACGCCAACAAAAAAAATGACATCCAGCCTAGTTAAGACCATACCAAAGACTTTAAAAATGGGACCCATTGCCTCCCTGCGTGTGTGACGATCTTTGGGACTTAAAAAAAAAAAAAAAAAAAAAAAAAAAAATTAAAAAAAATTCATAAAAATTGGGTGCGTATTATACATGGGTACAAGCTTTTTTCCAGCATCAGCATGCCATTGTTAGGGGTGCGTACTATACATGGGGGCGCACTATACATGGAAAAAAACGGTACCACGTTTATAAAACCATCTGTGTCACTCCAATTTATTAAATCTATCGATCGTCCTTTATGTTAACAATGCCGGCCGGCTGCGCGCCGCTGACGGCACTTGCGCTTCAAAATATTCCACAGGCCCATATAAAGATATATAAATTATATATCAACTAACTATTATATAAGCAATAATATTATCAAACCATCTGTGTCACTCCAAATCATTAAATCCATCGATCAAATTCCTCGTCCTTTGTCAACAACGCCGCGCGTGCGCCCTGACGTCAGCCTCATCGTTATTCCACAGATCTAGTATATACCGTAATTTTTGGACTAAAAGTCGCTCCCGAATATAGGTTGCATTAGCCATAAAATGCACAATAAGGTGAAAAAAAAACATAAGTCGCTCCGGAGTATAAGTCGCATTTTGGGGGGAAATGTATTCGACAAAATCCAACACCAAGTACTGACATGAACGAGCAACAACAGGCTAAACGCTAGGCATGCTAACGTGACAAAAACACAAACGAAGAGCTGAGAACGGCCTGACGTAACATTCAGAGTTATTGAAATAACTGTTACATAAATAACACGTTCATAAAACCATCTGTGTCACTCCAATTAATTAAATCCATCGATCATCCTTTATGTCAACAATGGGTGCGCGCCGCTGACGGCGCTTGCACCTCAAAATATTCCACAGGCCCATATAACGAGATATACATCAAATAACTATTATATAAGCAATCATATTATCAAACCGTCTGTGTCACTCCAAATCATTAAATCCATCGATCAAATTCCTCGTCCTTTGTCAACAACGCCGCGCGTGCGCCCTGACGTCAGCCTTGTCGTTATTCCACAGATCCACTATATAACTACACTACCGTTCAAAAGTTTGGGGTCACCCAAACAATTTTGTGTTTTCCATGAAAGGTCACACTTATTCACCACCGTACGTTGTGAAATGAATAGAAAATAGAGTCAAGACATTGACAAGGTTAGAAATAATGATTTGTATTTGAAATAAGATTTTTTTTACATCAAACTTTGCTTTCGTCAAAGAATCCTCCATTTGCAGCAATTACAGCATTGCAGACCTTTGGCATTCTAGCTGTTAATTTGTTGAGGTAATCTGGAGAAATTGCACCCCACGCTTCCTGAAGCAGCTCCCACAAATTGGATTGGTTGGATGGGCACTTCTTGCGTACCATACGGTCAAGCTGCTCCCACAACAGCTCAATGGGGTTCAAATCTGGTGACTGCGCTGGCCACTCCATTACCGATAGAATACCAGCTGCCTGCTTCTTCTCTAAATAGTTATTGCACAATTTGGAGGTGTGTTTTGGGTCATTGTCCTGTTGTAGGATGTAATTGGCTCCAATCAAGCGCTGTCCACTGGGTATGGCATGGCGTTGCAAAATGGAGTGATAGCCTTCCTTATTCAGAATCCCTTTTACCCTGTACAAATCTCCTACCTTACCTGCACCAAAGCAACCCCAGACCATCACATTACCCCCACCATGCTTAACAGATGGCGTCAGGCATTCTTCCAGCATCTTTTCAGTTGTTCTGCGTCTCACAAACATTCTTCTTTGTGATCCAAACACCTCAAACTTGGATTCATCTGTCCACAACACTTTTTTCCAGTCTTCCTCTGTCCAATGTCTGTGTTCTTTTGCTTAATCTTTTTCTTTTATTGGCCAGTCTCAGATATGGCTTTTTCTTTGCCACTCTGCCCTGAAGCCCAGAATCCCGCAGCCGCCTCTTCACTGTAGATGTTGACACTGGTGTTTTGCGGGTACTATTTAATGAAGATCCTAGTTGGGGATCTGTGAGGCTCTAATGTACTTATCTTCTTGCTCAGTTGTGCAACGTGGCCTCCCACTTCTTTTTCTACTCTGGTTAGAGCCTGTTTGTGCTTTCCTCTGAAGGGAGTAGTACACACCGTTGTAGGAAATCTTCAATTTCTTAGCATTTTCTCGCATGGAATAGCCTTCATTTCTAAGAACAATAGACTGTCGAGTTTCAGATGAAAGTTCTCTTTTTCTGACCATTTTGAGCGTTTAATTGACCCCACAAATGTGATGCTCCAGAAACTCAATCTGCTCAAAGGAAGGTCATTTTTGTAGCTTCTGTAAAGAGCTAAACTGTTTTCAGATGTGTGAACATGATTGCACAAGGGTTTTCTAATCATCAATTAGTCTTCTGAGCCAATGAGCAAACACATTGTACCATTAGAACACTGGAGTGATAGTTGCTGGAAATGGGCCTCTATACACCTATGTAGATATTGCACCAAAAACCAGACATTTGCAGCTAGAATAGTCATTTACCACATTAGCAATGTATAGAGTGTATTTCTTTAAAGTTAAGACTAGTTTAAAGTTATATTCATTGAAAAGTACAGTGCTTTTCCTTAAAAAATAAGGACATTTCAATGTGACCCCAAACCTACGGTACTATATTGTAGCGTTAACAAAGTACAAGGAAAGACGTGGGTTTGGTAAACCGCTCTTTATTTAACAAAACAAACTTCCAGGCATGTGGCGTCGTGGACTTCCAGCCACGGAGGTGGAAGAGAGCTCCATAGAATCGGACCGGGCGTGCGTAAAAGCCATGACCGAGCCCCATCCACCGTCCCCGGACAGCCACCTGGCCGAGCGCCGGCCCCCGACTTCTATCCACGGAGGTGAAAGAGAGCTCCATAGAGTAGGACCGGGCGTGCGTAAAAGGCATGTCCGAGCCCCATCCACCGTCCCCGGACAGCCACCCGACCGAGCGCCGGTCCCCGACTTCCATCCATAGAGGTGAAAGAGAGTTCCGTAAAGTAGGACCGGGCGTGTGTAAAAGCCATATTAGTTTTTCAAACCTTCTGTGTCACTCCAAATCATTCAATCCTTCAAACTCTTCGTCCTCCGTGTCACTTACAAACAAAGCCGCTAATGATGCCGGTAGTACGTGGGGCCCTTCGTCATCTTCGTCATCCCGTGATTGAATCTTTGTCCTTTATGTGAACAACCGCCGCGCGCTGACGTTCATTCAAATTACAGTAATCCCTTGCTACATCGCGGTTTCACTTTTTTTTTTTTTTTTAATTGGGAAAATTTGTGAAAAAATTTACATATAAGTCGCTCCTCTGTATAAGTCGCCCCCCCCACCCAAACTATGAAAAAAAAACGTGACTTATAGTCTGAAAATTACGGTACATTGTATGCCAATTGACCACTCCAAATTGCACTTTAGCAGTGCTGGTAAAATTAATTTTCTACACGAACTAGTTCAAAGTTCAGTTGACACATTTTAAGAGGAACTTATTCAGTTCATAGTTCATAATAATTATTATTATTATTTTTTTACCAAGTTTATCATTCCCAAAAAGGTTCATAGTTCTTTTCGTCCCCAGAACAAAAACAATGCTGCTGCTAGCTGGTACCCTCTGGCATATTGGCATTTCATTATTGCTTTCACCATTCCATCCACATTAGTATCCAGGTGTTGCTGTCACCATACAATCTCAAATACATGAGAAAATTGCTTGAATTGTCTTTTTCTTTAATGAATTGAAACAAAAACACGACTGCGGTCCAGAATGTGCAAACACAAACAATCTGCTACGGGGACCAGACTGAGGTAGGAAACGAAGGATGCACAAATGAATGAATACGGATGGACGGATGGATGGATACTTTATTGATCCCAGGCTGGAATTCAGTATCCATACCCAACAGTGGGCACATAGAGGTTAAAAGAGAGGATAACAGATCTGCAATCGATACTCATGAAAGTGTCATGCACCGGTAATATAGAAATAAAAAAATAAACAAACAGTAAATATTGTGTTAAACATGATAAATTCAACATCATGTCCATGAACACATCACTGTCCCCGTGTCGAGATAAAAAGGCGCACGGCATGGAGGAGAACTGATCCCCTCAGCGTTTCCGTGGAGCAAGATGTTGTCAACAGCCTATCCCTGAAGCTACACTTCCGCTCAGAAATGGTGCTGTGCAATTTCTCCATCAGTGTATGCTTCTTTTCGACCAGCAACCTTTAACTAATTATTTTATCATGAGCTTGACAGATCTTAAAGCCACAGCCTGGTCAGTTGCATTAGCAAACAATAATTCACCTCATTGCTGCTCCATTGATGCCTTTATTGCAGAGATGTGCAAGGTTTTTGATCACCCTTGGCAGAGTATGGGAGCTAGCAATAGGCTACCTTCTTTGCACCAGGGTAGCAGTAGGGTTTCCTCTTTTTCCAGTGATTTTTCCATCTCAGGAGCATATGAGGTTTGGATGAGTAAGCTCTACATAGGGTATTTTTTCAGGGCTTAAGCGAGGAAAAAAAAAGGTAGCTGCATGCGACAAGATTGAGGAATTGATTTCTCTGGCCATTTGTTGGATAACAGACTAAGGGAGAGGTGTAGAGACAGATCAGTCAGGGGTCCCTCCTTCAGTCCCCCCACAATACCCTTTCAGCAGCCTGCCTCCTCTGTCCCTCAACCTGCTGAACAACATTCCACTGTGCATGCTGCTGTCTCTGCAACCATTTCCTCCTACCTTGAAGAAGCATGCAGTTGGGGAGAATAAAACTTTCTCAAGAGGAAGAACTTGGGCATATAAACCAGAGACTTTGCTTCTACTTTAGTCAAGCTTGCCACTTTTTGCCTCACTGCTCTCTTCACCCAAAAGAGCCAGCTCCTTAGCCACCAGAGGGGACAGTCCAAGCTGGTAGTTTAATAAGGTGCATCATGTGCTGATAAAAAAGTCCCAAGTCTCTAGCTCCAGGTCTCCCCGCGCCTGCGGGACTGATTGTAGCGTCGGAGTGCAGCTGGAATAAACGACTGTCCAAATCTCTTTGTGCTCTGACGAAGGAAGACAAATCTATTGCTGAATTTGTTCCTCATCCCCGTCAGCTTGATGTGCAGTGGATAGGAGGGATTGGCCAACATGGCCGCCAGTTTTTTCCCCATCCTTTGTTCGACCACCGTCTCCAGGCTGTCCAACCCGGTCCCCACCACAGAGCTGGCCTTCTTCACTAGCTTGTTCAACCTGGTACCATCCCTGGCACAGATGTTGCCTCCCCAGCAGGACCCGGCGAAGAACAGGACACTGGAGACCACTGACTGATAAATTGAATGCGCTGGAGAAGTCGAAGAACACGATCCTCACCATGCTCCGTGGCTTCTCCAGGTGTGTGTAGGCCCTGTGTAGCATGTAGATGACGGCATCTTCCACCCCCACATTCTCTTGATATGCAAACTGCCGGGGGTCCAGGTAATCCTTCACCTGGGTTTAAGATGTTGCAGCACCAGCCTCTCCAAGATCTTCATGACCTGAGATGTTAGGGCAACCGGTCTGTAGTCGTTTGGAGTGCTTGGCCGTCCATTCTTTGGCACCGGGACGATGCATGAGGTCTTCCAGAGCTGTGGAACTTTCCTCAGTCTTAGAGATAGACTGACAGGGGACAGGTTGGTCAAACCTGTTAAAAAAGCAGTTCAGGTCATCTGCCTGCTCTCGGGTCCCCTCCACCACCGTATGTGGCTGCTTCAGACCCGTGATCTTCCTAAAGCCCTTCCACACCTCCTTAGAGCTGTGGGCCACCAGCCCTCCCTCTAGTTTCCTCCTTTAGCTGCCTTTAGCTGCTCTCAGCTCCCTCTTCACCTCCTTTTGAGCGGCCTTGGGTCCCTCAGTACTGGATAAAAGGACTGAATGCTGGACAATACTGAAGCAGAATCCTAACACCTTGCCCTGGTTTGTCCGCTCTGCCCATTTTAATGCATCCAAAACAGCTACCATCTCCACTTTATCTAATCCAGCCGACATTCGTCACTTCGTACCTATTTTCTGTGCTGGAATTGCCACACCAAAACCTGTTAATCCCAAAACTGGTTCCTTGGTTCCATCTGTAATAATACGAACACAATCCGAGTACTTCTGCTCTGAGTAATAATCAAAGGCTGCAACAAGATCCACATTACTTTTATCCTTTTTCTTTAGGTCTAGCCTAAAGTAATCTACAGTGGGAGGTACCAACAACCAAAGAGGAACCTATGGGAAAGCCAAGGCTGCCGAAATCCGCATATCATGGACTTGACAATCTTTAGCTAATTCATTTCTAATTCTCCCAAAATGATTTTTCTGATTCTTCCCATACTCCCAGCAATCATTGTTCACACGCTTCGCAGGATGAGACTATCCATGGCTCTTCAGATGAATCCAGAAGTTAACCATGATTTGTTTCCTTCCCAAGTCCAAAGTCGTCTCACCCTAACCCTAACCCTAACCTGTAAGACACCCACTGGAGCAGTTTTAAAAGCTCCACAACATACCCTCAGAGCCTGGGCCTGTATTACATCCAGTGTTTTTAACAATGACGGTGCTGCTGACCCACTCACACACCCATAGTCAATCACAGATCTTATCAGAGCTTGATAAAAAGCTTCTGTGCTGAAGAGCTTGCTCCCCACTCTCATCCTGCTAAACACCTCATCACATTAATAGCCTTTTTACATTTCCCCTCAATCCTGTCAATATGTTCCCGCCATGTCTTCTTCGAAGAAAGTTTTTCAGGCTCTGATCAATGACGTTTTTTAAGACATGCTGAACGGATTTACTTTTGTCTATCCTCATGATATTCATTTTTTTTCTCTCACACTTTGGAGTTACACGTTCAACATGTGAGATTTCTTCTTCAGAGTCTTTGTTTAAAATTGAGAAGTATGACTTTCATGCAATCACTGTTAGATTGCTTAGGTTCAATGTGGAATGTGTTTTTGGGATTTGGCCAATTTTCATTGCTGATTCATTTGTGATTACAGTAAAGTAGCTACACCTCTGACTTGGTTGAATTCCGTTATGGTACTGTTGGCAGAGTAGCCATACAGCAGCAGGTACTTGTGAGGAACCCAATCGCACCAAACTCGGTGGAATAAAATAAAGAAAGACGAGGAGGCCGATCAACTCTGTTGCACACCCTTCACTGCGACTACTGCGGCGACAGCTTGTAGGAACCCCTTGTGCCGCATGCAGGAAGGCTTTTTATTAAACACGCCCACTTAACAGGTCATCACAGGTGGTTCCAATCACACAATTAATCAAGAGGCTGTCATAAGAAAATAACACGATTTAAACATATTCTGACAAAACATACAATAGGAAAATGTATAATTGAGAGCATCTCTCAACACCCCCACTTGCTCTCACATTATAAACCTAAAGAAAACATTACCTTGACATTTTAGTCAGAAAACAAGTCCATTTTCCTTTAGTTAGACCCAAACATAAGTCCAGCAAATTTTGCCAACTTAAATTTTGTTGCAGGCTTGGTCATTACATCCGCAACCATATGTTCAGTTGGACAGTACACAAGAGACAGTTTACCCTCGGTAACATTGGACCGGATAAAGTGGTATTTAATAGCCACATGTTTGCATCGCTGTCTTTTAACAGGATTCTTTGCTAATGCAATCGTGCCTTGGTTGTCTTCAAACACTACAGGTATCATATATACATGTTTATCAATACCATCTAGCAGTTGTGTGAGGTATAGACATTCTTGGATAGTTGCAGCCAGAGCAATATACTCTGCCTCACAAGTAGACAGTGCTACAGTTGGCTGTCTTTTTGTCTTCCATGACACTAAAGTACCACCCTTAGATAGAGTTACACAATAACCAGTTGTACTACGTCGATCTACATCACCAGCCCAGTTTGCATCACTGTAGGCTTGTATACCCAGGTTTTCATTACTCATTTGGTAGCACAACTTCTTGTCACTAGTACCCTTTAAATATCTTAGCACATGTTTAACTGTACAGAAATGTTCAACAGTAGGTTGATTAAAATACTGTGACAGTTTGCTTACAATAAAACTCAAGTCAGGTCTTGTACATACAGTTAAATAAATAAGACTACCCACTGCTTCTCTGTACATTGAAACATCACTCAGTAACGCAGCATCATCTGTGTAGTTCAGTTTTTGTTCACAAGGTGTCGATCTACCTTTGCAATCTTGCATATTAAACCTATTTAAAATTTTCTCAACATATTTAGCTTGAGACAATGTAACACAGTTACTGGTTTGCTCAAAATCGATGCCCAAGAAATGTTTCAGTTTCCCCAAGTCCTTCATTTTGAACCTTGCTGTCAGCATGTCTTTTGTGACCTCCATAGCTTCGTCATTACTTGCTGCAATTAATAGGTCATCAACCCATATTATCACAATGACTTTCTCATGTTCTGTCTCTCTTGTGTAAACACAGTGGTCAGCTTGGTTTTGGATAAAATAATTTTCTGTCAAATGATCATGCAACAACTTATTCCAATTTCTACCTGATTGTTTTAACCCATACAATGACTTCTCAATTTTGCATACTAACTTCCTATCTGTTTGAGATCTCTCCTCATACCCTTCTGGTTGTTCCATGTAGATCTCACAGTGTATGGGTGCGTTTAAATATGCGGTTTTTACATCCATTTGGTGTAAAATCAACTTTTCCTGCGCTGCTTTCTGCATCAGAACTCTAACACTGGTCATGTTAGCTGTAGGAGAAAATGTCTCCCCATAATCTACACCCATCTTCTGGCTATATCCCTTAGCAACATATCGGGCCTTGTACTTCTCAGATCCATCAACATCTGTTTTAATGACATACACCTATCTACCCCCCACTGCTTTCTTGCCCTCTGGCAAATTGGTCAAGGTAAATGTGTTGTTTTCTTTAAGTGAATGCATTTCCTCATCCATGGCTTTAACCCACTCTTTGGCCTTATCTGAGGCTACAGCTTCTGAAAATGACACAGGTATGTTAAACATTACACGATAACAGTAATCAATGTTACTCTGGACTTGATCAGTCTCTTCATCATCAGACACATATTTGGACACATTACAATCTGTGTATCTGTCTGGCTGCCTTCTCTCTCTGGTAGGGTAACGGCTACCACCAGGCTCATGTTTGATTTCAGCTCTTTCTTGTTGTGGTTGGTGGTGGCTGACTTCAGGTTTTTGTTCTCCGAACACAAGATTTGGACTTCTTGGTTTGGTTCTTACAAAGTCATCATCCTCAGATGTGACAGTCTGTGTTTGTTGTTCTACACCTGATTTTGCCACAAACTTTACCAATCTGTGCTTTTGCACTTTCTTACTGACAGGGGAATACACAATGTATGCAGGACTGGTTTTATCATACCCAATAAAAACACATTTTTCACACCTTGGATCAAGCTTTCTCTTATCTTGTTTATAGGCATAACACTCTGAACCAAACCTCTGCATCCTAGACAAATTTGGTCTTCTTCCTGTCAACATCTGAATGGCTGTCTGCCCTGTTCTTTTGTTAAAACACCTGTTCCGGATCACAGCAGCAGTTTGGACTGCATAGGTCCATAGTTGTTTTGGCAAACCACTATCAATGAGCATACACCTTGCCATGTCAAAAAGTGTTCGCCAATTGCGCTCAGCAGTACCATTTTGATGAGGAGAGTACGGTGCTGATGTCTGATGTTTAATCACATTTTTAGTGAGCAAAGTCTGGTAATATTTACTTGTAAATTCAGTACCATTATCAGATCGGATACATTTTACTTTGCCATATGGGGCTACATCTGCCAGAAACCTTTCTGTAGCTTGAACAGTGTCACTTTTGTTCTTTAAGAAATACACAAAAACAGTGCTGGAAAAATCATCAGTAAATGAAACTGCATATCTGTAACCCTCTTTAGATTCTGGGTGGATTGGCCCTGCCAAATCTGTGTGAACTAGTTCTAGAAGGGTCTTAGCCCTCACATCAGGATCTTTGTTCCTGGTTTGGAAAAACTTTCCTTTAGTACACACTTCACAATGTTGAGGTTTGCTTATTGACCCCTTAATTTTCATGCCATCAACAACATTTTGTAATTTCTGAATGTCTTTATAGTTGCAGTGTCCCAGTATCTCATGCCACGTCTGAATATCATGACATCCTTTACACTGATCATGATCACAATCATCATCATCATGTACTGTATGCAAATAATATAGTCTATCACGTACGTGGATGGGGAATTTCGTACCGTCTTGGTAGATGAGGACGTTCTTCTCCTCCTTGAAGACCACAGTGGCTCCCCTGGCAGTAGCTGCTTTCACGGATAGGATGTCTTGTGGGTAGGATGGGATGTACAGCGCCTGCCTCAGCGTTGCGTTCAGGTGTCTACCTGTGCTGTCGATCAGGCAGACTTCTGCATCACCTCGGCGCTCCGCGACGCCCTTGCACCGCGTGCCGTCCGCCAGCTCCACGCAGTGTGTCTCGGCCTGGAACCCGTCATCAAACCGCTTGAATTTCGCCAGGTCTGTGATGATGTGCGAGGTAGCCCCGCAGTCAACCATCAGGCCTCTCACGTCGACTCTTGCTGCCCCCTCGCTCACTCGGAAGAAGTACTCGTCTCGGTCCTGGTCTTCCGTCACCCCGTGGACCCTCCGTGCGTCGTCCCGGTTGCCGCCCTGCTTCTTCCTGCAGGTCGCGTCCCGGTGTGTACTGCTCTTGCAATGACTGCACCACAGTTTACGTCGGCAGGCCCTGGCCATGTGGCCCTTCAGGCCGCACTTGAAGCACACCACCTCCGCGGCGCTCCTCTCGGCTCCCCGGTCAGCTGGTCTGTCAGGTCTCGCTCTCCTCTGCCGTACGTTCATTACGTTGTCATCTGCTTCAGCCCGCATCTTCTCTGTGTCCTCGTAACTGCGCATCTTTGTTTTGAATTCAGAGAACTGCATCGTCTCATCACCGTCGAACATTAACCGCGACCAGCGGCTAGCAAAACTGTTCCTCTCTGCAGCCCGTCCGCTCATGGTACTCACAGCGTGCTATCATCACCAATACGTCGGTGGGAACATGCGGTGTTGGGTTTACCTGGGCCCATAACCTGTTGGCAGAGTAGCCATACAGCAGCAGGTACTTGTGAGGAACCCAATCGCACCAAACTCGGTGGAATAAAATAAAGAAAGACGAGGAGGCCGATCAACTCTGTTGCACACCCTTCACTGCGACTACTGCGGCGACAGCTTGTAGGAACCCCTTGTGCCGCATGCAGGAAGGCTTTTTATTAAACACGCCCACTTAACAGGTCATCACAGGTGGTTCCAATCACACAATTAATCAAGAGGCTGTCATAAGAAAATAACACGATTTAAACATATTCTGACAAAACATACAATAGGAAAATGTATAATTGAGAGCATCTCTCAACAGGTACCTTTTTGTTTGGTGAGCTGCAGCAGAGGCATCTGTCATTCAACTGAAGATACTTTATTGTTCTGTTCCCATCTCTCATCCTGATCCCTCTACACAGTGTGATGTTGACGTGAATGCCTCAAACTTGGGCATTGGAGCAGTGCTCTCTGAACATACCCTGTCTGACCAAACACTCCATCCTTGTGCTTTTTATTTCCGTCACCTTAGCCCTGCCTAGAGAAATTATGACCTGGGCAACCAAGACATTTTGGCTTTGGTCCTGGCACTGAAGGAATGAAGGCATTGGGACAGAACTACCCTTTGTGGGATGGACAGATCATGAAAATCTATTTGGCCTTCGTTCCGCCTGCAGATTGAATGCTCGCCAAGTATGATGGGCAAACCTGGAAAGGTTTGACTTCACCCTCACTTATCGTCCTGGCTCCAGAAATCCTAAACCGGATGCCTACTCACATAAATTTCCATCACTTGTTGACAAGGATTTATTAGAGATAATCTTGCCATATTGCAACTATTGGAGCAGCTAACTGGGAGGTGGAAAAAGCTTAAAAACATTTTCATTGTTTTATAAGTACATTTAGGGGTGCTGTCTTGATAGTACATTGAGAGGTTTACTGACATTTCTCTAATGCAACCACAAATCCGTGCTTTTCCATCTGACACAGACTGCACCGTGATTTGGTATTGGTGTGTCAGTCTTGTAACTTGAATGATAATATTTACGAAGTGGTATCAATTATTTTTTCCCCACACCTATCATTTGATCAAGGCAAAAAAGCAAGATGTTTTGACATTTACGGAGTATATCCTACCTCCAACTGTCATTCTTTTATAATTTTAATCTGACAGGAGAGATAGGGGATTAGGTGAGTGTTAGATATTGGGAAAGGGAGTTAGAGACTAAGTAGATTGCACTTGTGAATCTGGGAAGAGTATGGGAAAGAGGACAGAGATTTAGTAACAGCCATTACAAGAAAATGGAAAAATATGGTTAAATTTCAGAACATCTTGGAATAGTCAAGAGATCAACAGAAAATTTGAAGTAAGGTTCAGATTCAAAGATGTACCGACATTTGAAGGTCTGCATAAAATGTTTCTGTAGTAATCTTGTTTCTTGCTCTTTAATAATAATAATAATAATAATAACTAGAATTTGCAATTCCTGAAGGAATTGCGTGTGAAGGTGAAGAAGTTGAATAAATATTTAAGGAATGTTTCAGAATGATGTTGAAACGAGTTGAATCGGTTGAAAAATGTAGAAATGAGAAGGGAAAAAGAAAATATTGGAGAATTGGGTGTGAATTTCAAAATAAAAGATGTGAATTATTTGGTAAGTTGTGGAATAGGTAGAAAAATGATGAACAGTTGAAAGTTGGAATGGGTTGAATCGGTTGAAAAATGTAGAAATGAGAAGGGAAAAAGGAATTGGGTGTGAATTTCAAAATAAAAGACGTGAAGTTTTTGGTAAGTGGGAAGTTGTGGAATAGGTAGAAAAATGATGAACAGTTGAAAGTTGGAATGGGTTGAATCGGTTGAAAAATGTAGAAATGAGAAGGGAAAAAGGAATTGGGTGTGAATTTCAAAATAAAAGATGTGAAGTTTTTGGTAAGTGGGAAGTTGTGGAATAGGTAGAAAAATGATGAACAGTTGAAAGTTGGAATGGGTTGAATCGGTTGAAAAATGTAGAAATGAGAAGGGAAAAGGGAAATATTGGAGAATTGGGTTTGAATTTCAAAATAAAAGATGTGAATTATTTGGTAAGTTGTGGAATAGGTAGAAAAATGATGAACAGTAGAAAGTTGGAATGGGTTGAATCGGTTGAAAAATGTAGAAATGAGAAGGGAAAAAGGAATTGGGTGTGAATTTCAAAATAAAAGATGTGAATTTTTTGGTAAGTGGGAAGTTGTGGAATAGGTAGAAAAATGAACAGTTGAAAGTTGGAATGGGTTGAATCGGTTGAAAAATGTAGAAATGAGAAGGGAAAAAGGAATTGGGTGTGAATTTCAAAATAAAAGATGTGAAGTTTTTGGGAAGTGGGAAGTTGTGGAATAGGTAGAAAAATGATGAACAGTTGAAAGTTGGAATGGGTTGAATCGGTTGAAAAATGTAGAAATGAGAAGGGAAAAAGGAAGTGGGTGTGAATTTCAAAATAAAAGATGTGAAGTTTGTGGGAAGTTGTGGAATAGGTAGAAAAATGATGAACAGTTGAAAGTTGGAATGGGTTGAATCGGTTGAAAAATGTAGAAATGAGAAGGGAAAAGGGAATTGGGTGTGAATTTCAAAATAAAAGATGTGAAGTTTTTGGTAAGTGGGAAGTTGTGGAATAGGTAGGCAAAAGATAAACAGTTGAAAGTTGGAATGGGTTGAATTGGTTGAAAAATGTAGAAATGAGAAGGGAAAAAGGAATTGGGTGTGAATTTCAAAATAAAAGATGTGAAGTTTTTGGTAAGTAGGAAGTTGTGGAATAGGTAGAAAAATGATGAACAGTTGAAAGTTGGAATGGGTTGAATCGGTTGAAAAATGTAGAAATGAGAAGGGAAAAGGGAATTGTGTGAATTTCAAAATAAAAGATGTGAAGTTTTTGGTAAGTGGGAAGTTGTGGAATAGGTAGGCAAAAGATAAACAGTTGAAAGTTGGAATGGGTTGAATTGGTTGAAAAATGTAGAAATGAGAAGGGAAAAAGGAATTGGGTGTGAATTTCAAAATAAAAGATGTGAAGTTTTTGGTAAGTAGGAAGTTGTGGAATAGGTAGAAAAATGATGAACAGTTGAAAGTTGGAATGGGTTGAATCGGTTGAAAAATGTAGAAATGAGAAGGGAAAAGGGAATTGTGTGAATTTCAAAATAAAAGATGTGAAGTTTTTGGTAAGTGGGAAGTTGTGGAATAGGTAGAAAAATGATGAACAGTTGAAAGTTGGAATGGGTTGAATCGGTTGAAAAATGTAGAAATGAGAAGGGAAAAAGGAAGTGGGTGTGAATTTCAAAATAAAAGATGTGAAGTTTGTGGGAAGTTGTGGAATAGGTAGAAAAATGATGAACAGTTGAAAGTTGGAATGGGTTGAATCGGTTGAAAAATGTAGAAATGAGAAGGGAATTGGGTGTGAATTTCAAAATAAAAGATGTGAAGTTTTTGGTAAGTGGGAAGTTGTGGAATAGGTACGCAAAAGATAAACAGTTGAAAGTTGGAATGGGTTGAATCGGTTGAAAAATGTAGAAATGAGAAGGGAAAAAGGAATTGGGTGTGAATTTCAAAATAAAAGATGTGAAATTTTTGGTAAGTGGGAAATTGTGGAATAGGTAGAAAAATGATGAACAGTTGAAAGTTGGAATGGGTTGAATCGGTTGAAAAATGTAGAAATGAGAAGGGAAAAAGGAATTGGGAGTGAATTTCAAAATAAAAGATGTGAAGTATTTGGTAAGTTGTGGAATAGGTAGAAAAATGATGAACAGTTGAAAGTTGGAATGGGTTGAATCGGTTGAAAAATGTTGAAATAAGAGTAGAAAAACGAAATTTTAGAGAATTTTGGTTGAATTTCAAAATAAAAGATGTTAAATTTTTGGTAAGTGGGAAGTTGTGGAATAGGTAGGCAAAAGATGAACAGTTGAAAGTTGGAACGAGTTGAATCGGTGGAAAAATGTAGAAGTTAGAAGTGAAAAACGAAATTTTATGAAATTTTGCAATATTTTATGCAAATTTTAAAAGTGAAAACGTGAAAATTTTGAATTTGGCAAGTTTGGGAATGTCCCCAATGTGATTTGAATGTGTTGAATTATGTGAATATAAAACTGGAACAACGTAAATGTGAAATGTTGAATCTGCCATTAAGAATGAATGGGGCAAAAATCGCCATAAATTTGTGAATTATGCGAAAACGGAAAATTTTTGGAACGAGAAAAATGTGAGCACCCATGCCATGAATTTTTGGAATAAGTGAAAAGTGGAACGGAGTGAATCGGTTGAAGTATGTGGAACTAGTTAATGGACAAAAAAGTGAGCGGAAGATGTAGTATAATAATAACTAGAATTTTGCAAAAGATGTACAGTTGAAAGTTGGAACGGGTTGAATCAGTTAAAAAATGTAGAAGTTAGAGCAAATGTTGAATCCCCTTAGAGAATGAATGGGAAAAAAAAAAGCAATTGCGCCAAAATCTTTCTAAATTTGGAACAAAACAAAAAAAACGGCCTCAGGAGGTTCACTTTTGGGGTAAAAATGTTGAAACGGGATAAATCGGACAAAAAACGAAAAAGCTAGCGCAAATGTAGCTATTTGGGGCACTTAGTGTTGAAATAAGGTCACTTCCGGCTTGATTGGGACACTTCCGGTTTACTACAGGTCACTTCCGGTTTAGCTGAGGTCACTTCCGGTTTATTCGGGGTCGCTTCCGGTCAAAAAAGGTCACTTCCGGTTCATTTGGGGTCACTTCCGGTTTACCTGAGGTCACTTCCGGTCTATTAGGGGTCAGTTCCGGTTTGATTTGGGTCACTTCCGGTTTATTTAGGTCACTTCCGGTTCGTCGGAGGTCACTTCCGGTTTATTAGGGGTCATTTCCGGTCTATTTGGGGTCACTTTCGGTTTGATTTGGGGCACTTCCGGTTCATTCTGGGTTCATTGGTGGCACTTGAGGGTCATCCAAGATGGCCGCCACACTGGAATTGGGGGTCAAGGGTTGAATTGTGTAAGCATAGTGGAAGTGGGGGTGAATGGGAGTGAATGTGGGAAGCATAGTGGAAGTGGGGGTGAATGGGAGTGAATGTGGTAAGCATAAGGTGAATAAGGGGAATAAATGTGGAATGGGTTGAATCGGTTGAAAAATGTAGAAATTAGAGTAGAAAAACGAAACTTTAGAGAATTTTGGTTGAATTTCAAATTTGAGAATTTGGAATTTTTGGTAAGTGGGAAGTTGTGGAATAGGTAGGCAAAAGATGAACAGTTGAAAGTTGGAATGGGTTGAATCGGTTGAAAAATGTAGAAATTAGAGGTGAAAAACGAAATTTTGTGAAATGTCGAATGTGCCATTAAGAATGAATGGGGAAAATTTGTCGGAATTTTGGGAATTTTGCGGAATCGGAAAATTTTCGGAACGAGAAAAATACAAGCACCCATGTCATGAATTTTTGGAATAAGTGAAAAGTGGAACGGAGTGAATCGGATGAATTTTGTGGAAGAAGAAGCGGGACAAAAAAGTGAGGAGAATAAAATAGAATAACTAGAATTTTGCAATTTCTGGAGAAATTGCGTGTGAAGGCGAAATGTATGAATAACTTTTTCGGGGAATGCTGCCGAACGATGTTGAAACGTGTTGAATTACTTGATAAATGTAGAATATTTGGAGAATTTGTGGTGAATTTCAAAATTGAAACTTTGGAATATTTGGTAAGTGGGAAGTTGTGGAATAGGTAGGCAAAAGATGAACAGCTGAAAGTTGGAATGGGTTGAATCGGTTGAAAAATGTAGAAATTAGAGTAGAAAAACGAAATTTTGGAGAATTTGGTTGAATTTCAAATTTGGGATTTTTGGTAAGTGGGAAGTTGTGGAATAGGTAGGCAAAAGATGTACAGTTGAAAGTTGGAACGGGTTGAATCAGTTAAAAAATGTAGAAGTTAGAGCAAATGTTGAATCCCCATAGAGAATGAATGGGAAAATAAAAAAAAGCAATTGCGCCAAAATCTTTCTAAATTTGGAACAAAACAAAAAAAATGGCCTCAGGAGGTTCACTTTTGGGGTAAAAATGTTGAAACGGGTTAAATCGGACAAAAAACGAAAAGGTTAGCGCAAATGTAACTATTTGGGGCACTTAGTGTTGAAATAATGTCACTTCCGGTTTGATTCGGGTCATTTCCGGTCTTATTTGGGTCACTTCCGGTTTATTTGGGTCACTTCCGGTTTAATATAGGTCACTTCCGGTTTAGCTTAGGTCACTTCCGGTTTATTTGGGGTCATTTCCGGCTAAAAAGGTCACTTCCGGTTTATTTGGGGTCACTTCCGGTTTACCTGAGGTCACTTCCGGTCTATTAGGGGTCACTTCCGGTTTGATTTGGGTCACTTCCGGTTGATTTGGGTCACTTCCGGTTTAATTTGGGTCACTTCCGGTTCGTCCGAGGTCACTTCCGGTTTATTAGGGGTCATTTCCGGTCTAAAAAGGTCACTTCCGGTACATTTGGGGTCACTTCCGGTTTGATTTGGGGTCACTTCCGGTTTACCTGAGGTCACTTCCGGTCTATTTGGGGTCACTTTCGCTTTGATTTGGGGCACTTCCGGTTCATTCTGGGTTCATTGGTGGCACTTCAGGGTCATCCAAGATGGCCGCCACACTGGAATTGGGGGTCAAGGGTTGAATTGTGTAAGCATAGTGGAAGTGGGGGTGAATGGGAGTGAATGTGGGAAGCATAAGGTGAATTAAGTGAATAAATTTGGAATGGGTTGAATCGGTTGAAAAATGTAGAAATGAGAAGGGAAAAAGGAATTGGGTGTGAATTTCAAAATAAAAGATGTGAAGTTTTTGGTAAGTGGGAAGTTGTGGAATAGGTAGAAAAATGATGAACAGTTGAAAGTTGGAATGGGTTGAATCGGTTGAAAAATGTAGAAATGAGAAGGGAAAAAGGAATTGGGTGTGAATTTCAAAATAAAAGATGTGAAGTTTTTGGGAAGTTGTGGAATAGGTAGAAAAAGGATGAACAGTTGAAAGTTGGAATGGGTTGAATCGGTTGAAAAATGTAGAAATTATAGTAGAAAAAGGAAATTTTAGAGAATTTTGGTTGAATTTCAAAATAAAAGAGGTGAAGTTTTTGGTAAGTGGGAAGTTGTGGAATAGGTAGAAGAATGATGAACAGTTGAAAGTTGGAATGGGTTGAATCGGTTGAAAAATGTAGAAATGAGAAGGGAAAAAGGAATTGGGTGTGAATTTCAAAATAAAAGATGTGAAGCTTTTGGTAAGTGGGAAGTTGTGGAATCAGTAGAAAAATAATGAACAGTTGAAAGTTGGAATGGGTTGAATCGGTTGAAAAATGTAGAAATTAGAGTAGAAAAACGAAATTTTAGAGAATTTTGGTTGAATTTCAAAATAAAAGATGTGAAGTTTTTGGTAAGTGGGACGTTGTGGAATAGGTAGGCAAAAGATGAACAGTTGAAAGTTGGAACGAGTTGAATCGGTTGAAAAATGTAGAAGTTAGATGTGAAAAACGAAATTTTGTGAAAATTTGTCGGAATTTTTAACGTGAAAACGTGAAATTTTCGAATTTGGGAATTTTGGGAATGTCGAGAATCCTTCCGAATGTGATTAGAATGTGCTGAATGATGTGAATTTCAAATTGGAATGACGTAAATGTGAAATGTCGAATGTGCCATTAAGAATGAATGGGGAAAAATTTGTCGGAATTTTGGGAATTTTGCGGAATCGGAAAATTTTCGGAACGAGAAAAATACAAGCGCTCGTCGCGTGAATATTTGGAATACGTGAAAAGTGGAATGGAGTGAATCGGATGAATTATGTGGAAGATGAAACGTGTCAAAAAAGTGTGGAGAATAAAATAGAAGAATAACTAGAATTTGCAATTCCTGAAGGAATTGCGTGTGAAGGTGAAGAAGTTGAATAAATATTGAAGGAATGCTGCAGAATGATGTTGAAACGAGTTGAATCGGTTGAAAAATGTGGAAATGAGAAGGGAAAAAGGAAATGGGTGTGAATTTCAAAATAAAAGATGTGAAGTTTTTGTTAAGTTGTGGAATAGGTAAAGAAATGATGAACAGTTGAAAGTTGGAATGGGTTGAATTGGTTGAAAAATGTAGAAATGAGAAGGGAAAAAGGAATTGGGTGTGAATTTCAAAATAAAAGACGTGAAGTTTTTGGGAAGTGGGAAGTTGTGGAATAGGTAGAAAAATGATGAACAGTTGAAAGTTGGAATGGGTTGAATCGGTTGAAACATGTAGAAATGAGAAGGGAAAAAGGAATTGGGTGTGAATTTCAAAATAAAAGATGTGAAGTTTTTGGTAAGTGGGAAGTTGTGGAATAGGTAGAGAAAAGATGAACAGTTGGAAGTTGGAATGGGTTGAATCGGTTGAAAAATGTAGAAATGAGAAGGGAAAAGGGAAAAAGGAATTGTGTGTGAATTTCAAAATAAAAGATGAAAACGTGAAAATGTTGAATTTGGCAAGTTTGGGAATGTCCCCAATGTGATTTGAATGTGTTGAATTATGTGAATTTCAAACTGGAAGAACGTAAATGTGAAATGTTGAATCTGCCATTAAGAATGAATGGGGCGAAAATCGCCGTAAATTTGTGAATTTTGCGAAAACGGAAAATTTTTGGAACGAGAAAAATGTGAGCACCCATGCCATGAATATTTGGAATAAGTGAAAAGTGGAATGGAGTGAATCGGTTGAAGTATGTGGAAGTAGTTAATGGACAAAAAAGTGAGCGGAAGATGTTGAATAATAACTAGAATTTGCAATTCCTGAAGGAATTGCGTGTGAAGGTGAAGAAGTTGAATAAATATTGAAGGAATGCTGCAGAATGATGTTGAAACGAGTTGAATCGGTTGAAAAATGTGGAAATGAGAAGGGAAAAAGGAAATGGGTGTGAATTTCAAAATAAAAGATGTGAAGTTTTTGTTAAGTTGTGGAATAGGTAATGATGAACAGTTGAAAGTTGGAATGGGTTGAATCGGTTGAAAAATGTAGAAATGAGAAGGGAAAAAGGAATTGGTTGTGAATTTCAAAATAAAAGAAGTGAAGTTTTTGGTAAGTGGGAAGTTGTTGAATAGGTAGAGAAAAGATGAACAGTTGAAAGTTGGAATGGGTTGAATCGGTTGAAAAATGTAGAAATTAGAGTAGAAAAAAGGAAATTTTAGAGAATTTTGGTTGAATTTCAAAATAAAAGATGTGAAGTTTTTGGTAAGTGGGAAGTTGTGGAATAGGTAGAGAAAAGATGAACAGTTGAAAGTTGGAATGGGTTGAATCGGTTGAAAAATGTAGAAATGAGAAGGGAAAAGGGAAAAAGGAATTGTGTGTGAATTTCAAAATAAAAGATGAAAACGTGAAAACGTTGAATTTGGCAAGTTTGGGAATGTCCCCAATGTGATTTGAATGTGTTGAATTATGTGAATTTCAAACTGGAAGAACGTAAATGTGAAATGTTGAATCTGCCATTAAGAATGAATGGGGCGAAAATCGCCGTAAATTTGTGAATTTTGCGAAAACGGAAAATTTTTGGAACGAGAAAAATGTGAGCACCCATGCCATGAATATTTGGAATAAGTGAAAAGTGGAATGGAGTGAATCGGTTGAAGTATGTGGAAGTAGTTAATGGACAAAAAAGTGAGCGGAAGATGTTGAATAATAATAATAACTAGAATTTGCAATTCCTGAAGGAATTGCGTGTGAAGGTGAAGAAGTTGAATAAATATTTAAGGAATGTTGCAGAATGATGTTGAAACGAGTTGAATCGGTTGAAAAATGTAGAAATGAGAAGGGAAAAGGAACTGGGTGTGAATTTCAAAATAAAAGATGTGAAGTTTTTGGTAAGTTGTGGAATAGGAAAAAAACTGATGAACAGTTGAAAGTTGGAATGGGTTGAATCGGTTGAAAAATGTAGAAATGAGAAGGGAAAAAGGAAATGGGTGTGAATTTCAAAATAAAAGACGTGAAGTTTTTGGTAAGTGGGAAGTTGTGGAATAGGTAGAAAAAGTGATGAACAGTTGAAAGTTGGAATGGGTTGAATCGGTTGAAAAATGTAGAAATGAGAAGGGAAAAAGGAAGTGGGTGTGAATTTCAAAATAAAAGATGTGAAGTTTTTGGTAAGTGGGAAGTTGTGGAATAGGTAGAAAAATGATGAACAGTTGAAAGTTGGAATGGGTTGAATCGGTTGAAAAATGTAGAAATGAGAAGGAAAAAAGGAATTGGGAGTGAATTTCAAAATAAAAGATGTGAAGTTTTTGGTAAGTTGTGGAATAGGTAGAAAAAAGATGAACAGTTGAAAGTTGGAATGGGTTGAATCGGTTAAAAAATGTAGAAATTAGAAGGGAAAAAGGAATTGGGTGTGAATTTCAAAATAAAAGAAGTGAAGTTTTTGGTAAGTGGGAAGTTGTTGAATAGGTAGAAAAATGATGAACAGTTGAAAGTTGGAATGGGTTGAATCGGTTGAAAAATGTAGAAATTAGAGTAGAAAAAAGGAAATTTTAGAGAATTTTGGTTGAATTTCAAAATAAAAGATGTGAAGTTTTTGGTAAGTGGGAAGTTGTGGAATAAGTAGAGAAAAGATGAACAGTTGAAAGTTGGAATGGGTTGAATCGGTTGAAAAATGTAGAAATGAGAAGGGAAAAGGGAAAAAGGAATTGGGTGTGAATTTCAAAATAAAAGATGAAAACGTGAAAATGTTGAATTTGGCAAGTTTGGGAATGTGCCCAATGTGATTTGAATGTGTTGAATGATGTGAATTTCAAACTGGAACAACGTAAATGTGAAATGTTGAATCTGCCATTAAGAATGAATGGGGCAAAATTCGCCGTAAATTTGTGAATTTTGCGAAAACGGAAAATTTTTGGAAGGAAAAAAAAGTGAGCAGACGTGCCATGAATATTTGGAATAAGTGAAAAGTGGAATGGAGTGAATAGGTTGAAGTATGTGGAAGTAGTTAAGCGTCAAAAAAGTGAGCGGAAGTTGAATAATAATAATAATAATAATAATAATAAAGGACAGGAATAACAATAGTGTGAAGGTCTTCACCTTCACACTAATAATAATAAAGGACAGGAATAACAATAGTGTGAAGGTCTTCACCTTCACACTAATAATAATAATAACTAGAATTTGCAATTCCTGAAGGAATTGCGTGTGAAGGTGAAGAAGTTGAATAAATATTTAAGGAATGCTGCAGAATGATGTTGAAACGAGTTGAATCGGTTGAAAAATGTAGAAATGAGAAGGGAAAAGGAACTGGGTGTGAATTTCAAAATAAAAGATGTGAAGTTTTTGGTAAGTTGTGGAATAGGAAAAAAAAAGATGAACAGTTGAAAGTTGGAATGGGTCGAATCGGTTGAAAAATGTAGAAATGAGAAGGGAAAAAGGAAATGGGTGTGAATTTCAAAATAAAAGACGCGAAGTTTTTGGTAAGTGGGAAGTTGTGGAATAGGTAGAAAAATGATGAACAGTTGAAAGTTGGAATGGGTTGAATCGGTTGAAAAATGTAGAAATGAGAAAGGAAAAGGGAATATTGTGAATTTCAAAATAAAAGATGTGAAGTTTTGGGGAAGTTGTGGAATAGGTAGAAAAATGATGAACAGTTGAAAGTTGGAATGGGTTGAATCGGTTGAAAAATGTGGAAATTAGAGTAGAAAAACGAAATTTTAGAGAATTTTGGTTGAATTTCAAAATAAAAGATGTGAAGTTTTTGGTAAGTGGGAAGTTGTGGAATAGGTAGGCAAAAGATGAACAGTTGAAAGTTGGAATGGGTTGAATCGGTTGGAAAATGTAGAAATGAGAAGGGAAAAGGGAAAAAGGAATTGGGTGTGAATTTCAAAATAAAAGATGAAAACGTGAAAATGTTGAATTAGGCAAGTTTGGGAATGTCCCCAATGTGATTTGAATGTGTTGAATGATGTGAATTTCAAACTGGAACAACGTTAATGTGAAATGTTGAATCTGCCATTAAGAATGAATGGGGCGAAATTCGCCATAAATTTGTGAATTTTGCGAAAACGGAAAAAATTTGGAACGTGAAAAATGTGAGCAGACGTGTCATGAATATTTGGAATAAGTGAAAAGTGGAATGGAGTGAATCGGTTGAAGTATGTGGAAGTAGTTAAGCGTCAAAAAAGTGAGCGGAAGTTGAATAATAATAATAACTAGAATTTGCAATTCCTGAAGGAATTGCGTGTGAAGGTGAAGAAGTTGAATAAATATTTAAGGAATGTTGCAGAATGACGTTGAAACGAGTTGAATCGGTTGAAAAATGTGGAAATGAGAAAGGAAAAAGGAAATGGGTGTGAATTTCAAAATAAAAGATGTGAAGTTTTTGGTAAATTGTGGAATAGGAAAAAAAATGATGAACAGTTGAAAGTTGGAATGGGTTGAATCGGTTGAAAAATGTAGAAATGAGAAGGGAAAAAGGAAATGGGTGTGAATTTCAAAATAAAAGATGTGAGGTTTTTGGGAAGTGGGAAGTTATGGAATAGGTAAAGAAATGATGAACAGTTGAAAGTTGGAATGGGTTGAATCGGTCGAAAAATGTAGAAATGAGAAGGGAAAAAGGAATTGGGCGTGAATTTCAAAATAAAAGATGTGAATTTTTTGGTAAGTGGGAAGTTGGGGAATAGGTAGAAAAATGATGAACAGTTGAAAGTTGGAATGGGTTGAATCGGTTGAAAAATGTAGAAATGAGAAGGGAAAAAGGAATTGTGCGTGAATTTCAAAATAAAAGATGTGAATTTTTTGGTAAGTGGGAAGTTGTGGAATAGGTAGAAAAATGATTTACAGTTGAAATTTGGAATGGGTTGAATCGGTTGAAAAATGTAGAAATGAGAAGGGAAAAGGGAATTGGGCGTGAATTTCAAAATAAAAGATGTGAATTTTTTGGTAAGTGGGAAGTTGTGGAATAGGTAGAAAAATGATAAACAGTTGAAAGTTGGAATGGGTTGAATCGGTTGAAAAATGTAGAAATGAGAAGGGAAAAAGGAATTGGGCGTGAATTTCAAAATAAAAGATGTGAATTTTTTGGTAAGTGGGAAGTTGTGGAATAGGTAGAAAAATGATGAACAGTTGAAAGTTGGAATGGGTTGAATCGGTTGAAAAATGTAGAAATGAGAAGGGAAAAGGGAAAAAGGAATTGGGTGTGAATTTCAAAATAAAAGATGAAAACGTGAAAATGTTGAATTTGGCAAGTTTGGGAATGTCCCCAATGTGATTTGAATGTGTTGAATTATGTGAATTTGAAACTGGAACAACGTAAATGTGAAATGTTGAATCTCCCATTAAGAATGAATGGGGCAAAATTCGCCATAAATTTGTGAATTTTGTGAAAACGGAAAATTTTTGGAAGGAACAAAATCTAAGCAGTGTTGCCATGAATATTTGGAATAAGTGAAAAGTGGAATGGAGTGAATCGGTTGAAGTATGTGGAAGTAGTTAAGCGCCGAAAAAGTGGGCAGAATAAGTAGAATAATAATAATAATAATAACTAGAATTTGCAATTCCTGAAGGAATTGCGTGTGAAGGTGAAGAAGTTGAATAAATATTGAAGGAATGCTGCAGAATGATGTTGAAACGAGTTGAATCGGTTGAAAAATGTGGAAATGAGAAGGGAAAAAGGAAATGGGTGTGAATTTCAAAATAAAAGATGTGAAGTTTTTGGTAAGTGGGAAGTTGTTGAATAGGTAGAGAAAAGATGAACAGTTGAAAGTTGGAATGGGTTGAATCGGTTGAAAAATGTAGAAATTAGAAGGGAAAAAGGAATTGGGCGTGAATTTCAAAATAAAAGATGTTAAGTTTTTGGTAAGTGGGAAGTTGTGGAATAGGTAGAAAAATGATGAACAGTTGAAAGTTGGAATGGGTTGAATCGGTTGAAAAATGTAGAAATGAGAAGGGAAAAAGGAATTGAGTGTGAATTTCAAAATAAAAGAAGTGAAGTTTTTGGTAAGTGGGAAGTTGTTGAATAGGTAGAGAAAAGATGAACAGTTGAAAGTTGGAATGGGTTGAATCGGTTGAAAAATGTAGAAATTAGAGTAGAAAAAGGAAATTTTAGGGAATTTTGGTTGAATTTCAAAATAAAAGATGTGAAGTTTTTGGTAAGTGGGAAGTTGTGGAATAGGTAGAGAAAAGATGAACAGTGGAAAGTTGGAATGGGTTGAATCGGTTGAAAAATGTAGAAATGAGAAAGGAAAAGGGAAAAAGGAATTGGGTGTGAATTTCAAAATAAAAGATGAAAACGTGAAAATGTTGAATTTGGCAAGTTTGGGAATGTCCCCAATGTGATTTGAATGTGTTGAATGAGGTGAATTTCAAACTGGAACAACGTAAATGTGAAATGTTGAATCTGCCATTAAGAATGAATGGGGCAAAAATCGCCATAAATTTATGAATTATGCGAAAACGGAAAATTTTTGGAATGAGAAAAATGTGAGCACACTTGCCATGAATATTTGGAATAAGTGAAAAGTGGAATGGAGTGAATCGGTTGAAGTATGTGGAAGTAGTTAAGCACCAAAAAAGTGGGCAGAATAAGTAGAATAATAACTAGAATTTGCAATTCCTGAAGGAATTGCGTGTGAAGGTGAAGAAGTTGAATAAATATTTAAGGAATGCTGCAGAATGATGTTGAAACGAGTTGAATCGGTTGAAAAATGTAGAAATGAGAAGGGAAAAGGAACTGGGTGTGAATTTCAAAATAAAAGATGTGAAGTTTTTGGTAAGTTGTGGAATAGGAAAAAAAAAGATGAACAGTTGAAAGTTGGAATGGGTCGAATCGGTTGAAAAATGTAGAAATGAGAAGGGGAAAAGGAAATGGGTGTGAATTTCAAAATAAAAGACGCGAAGTTTTTGGTAAGTGGGAAGTTGTGGAATAGGTAGAAAAATGATGAACAGTTGAAAGTTGGAATGGGTTGAATCGGTTGAAAAATGTAGAAATGAGAAAGGAAAAGGGAATATTGTGAATTTCAAAATAAAAGATGTGAAGTTTTTGGGAAGTTGTGGAATAGGTAGAAAAATGATGAACAGTTGAAAGTTGGAATGGGTTGAATCGGTTGAAAAATGTGGAAATTAGAGTAGAAAAACGAATTTTTAGAGAATTTTGGTTGAATTTCAAAATAAAAGATGTGAAGTTTTCGGTAAGTGGGAAGTTGTGGAATAGGTAGGCAAAAGATGAACAGTTGAAAGTTGGAATGGGTTGAATCGGTTGAAAAATGTAGAAATGAGAAGGGAAAAGGGAAAAAGGAATTGGGTGTGAATTTCAAAATAAAAGGTGAAAACGTGAAAATGTTGAATTAGGCAAGTTTGGGAATGTCCCCAATGTGATTTGAATGTGTTGAATGATGTGAATTTCAAACTGGAACAACGTTAATGTGAAATGTTGAATCTGCCATTAAGAATGAATGGGGCGAAATTCGCCATAAATTTGTGAATTTTGCGAAAACGGAAAAATTTTTGAACGAAAAAAATCTAAGCAGCCGTGCCATGAATATTTGGAATAAGTGAAAAGTGGAACGGAGTGAATCGGTTGAAGTATGTGGAACTAGTTAAGCGTCAAAAAAGTGAGCGGAAGATGTAGAATAATAATAATAATAAAGTACAGGAATAACAATAGTGTGAAGGTCTTCACCTTCACACTAATAAAGGACAGGAATAACAATAGTGTGAAGGTCTTCACCTTCACACTAATAAAGGACAGGAATAACAATAGTGTGAAGGTCTTCACCTTCACACTAACTAGAATTTGCAATTCCTGAAGGAATTGCGTGTGAAGGTGAAGAAGTTGAATAAATATTTAAGGAATGTTGCAGAATGATGTTGAAACGAGTTGAATCGGTTGAAAAATGTGGAAATGAGAAGGGAAAAAGGAAATGGGTGTGAATTTCAAAATAAAAGATGTGAAGTTTTTGTTAAGTTGTGGAATAGGTAGAAAAATGATGAACAGTTGAAAGTTGGAATGGGTTGAATCGGTTGAAAAATGTAGAAATTAGAGTAGAAAAAAGGAATTGGGTGTGAATTTCAAAATAAAAGATGTGAAGTTTTTGGGAAGTGGGAAGTTGTGGAATAGGTAGAAAAATGATGAAGAGTTGAAAGTTGGAATGGGTTGAATCGGTTGAAAAATGTAGAAATGAGAAGGGAAAAAGGAATTGGGTATGAATTTCAAAATAAAAGAAGTGAAGTTTTTGGTAAGTGGGAAGTTGTAGAATAGGTAGAAAAATGATGAACAGTTGAAAGTTGGAATGGGTTGAATCGGTTGAAAAATGTAGAAATTAGAGTAGAAAAAAGGAAATTTTAGAGAATTTTGGTTGAATTTCAAAATAAAAGATGTGAAGTTTTTGGTAAGTGGGAAGTTGTGGAATAGGTAGAGAAAAGATGAACAGTTGAAAGTTGGAATGGGTTGAATCGGTTGGACAATGTAGAAATGAGAAGGGAAAAGGGAAAAAAGGAATTGGGTGTGAATTTCAAAATAAAAGATGAAACGTGAAAATGTTGAATTTGGCAAGTTTGGGAATGTCCCCAATGTGATTTGAATGTGTTGAATGATGTGAATTTCAAACTGGAACAACGTAAATGTGAAATGTTGAATCTGCCATTAAGAATGAATGGGGCAAAATTCGCCGTAAATTTGGGAATTTTGCGAAAACGGAAAATTTTTGGAAGGAAAAAAATCTAAGCAGTGTTGCCATGAATATTTGGAATAAGTGAAAAGTGGAATGGAGTGAATCGGTTGAAGTATGTGGAAGTAGTTAAGCGCCGAAAAAGTGAGCGGAATAAGTTGAATAATAACTAGAATTTGCAATTCCTGAAGGAATTGCGTGTGAAGGTGAAGAAGTTGAATAAATATTTAAGGAATGTTCCTGAATGATGTTGAAACGAGTTGAATCGGTGGAAAAATGTAGAAATGAGAAGTGAAAAAGGAAGTGGGTGTGAATTTCAAAATAAAAGATGTGAAGTTTTTGGTAAGTTGTGGAATAGGTAGAAAAATGATGAACAGTTGAAAGTTGGAATGGGTTGAATCGGTTGAAAAATGTAGAAATGAGAAGGGAAAAATGAATTGGGTGTGAATTTCAAAATAAAAGACGTGAAGTTTTTGGTAAGTGGGAAGTTGTGGAATAGGTAGAAAAATGATGAACAGTTGA
This sequence comes from Syngnathus typhle, assembly GCF_033458585.1. Classification (NCBI taxonomy): domain Eukaryota; kingdom Metazoa; phylum Chordata; class Actinopteri; order Syngnathiformes; family Syngnathidae; genus Syngnathus; species Syngnathus typhle. Next base: position 14,635,627 of record NC_083740.1, read on the forward strand.
AAGTTGGAATGGGTTGAATCGGTTGAAAAATGTAGAAATGAGAAGGGAAAAAGGAATTGGGAGTGAATTTCAAAATAAAAGATTTGAAGTTTTTGGTAAGTGGGAAGTTGTGGAATAGGTAGAAGAATGATGAACAGTTGAAAGTTGGAATGGGTTGAATCGGTTGAAAAATGTAGAAATGAGAAGGGAAAAAGGAATTGGGCGTGAATTTCAAAATAAAAGACGTGAAGTTTTTGGTAAGTTGTGGAATAGGTAGAAAAATGATGAACAGTTGAAAGTTGGAATGGGTTGAATCGGTTGAAAAATGTAGAAATGAGAAGGGAAAAAGGAATTGGGTGTGAATTTCAAAATAAAAGAAGTGAAGTTTTTGGTAAGTGGGAAGTTGTTGAATAGGTAGAGAAAAGATGAACAGTTGAAAGTAGGAATGGGTTGAATCGGTTGAAAAATGTAGAAATGAGAAGGGAAAAAGGAATTGGGCGTGAATTTCAAAATAAAAGATGTGAATTTTTTGGTAAGTGGGAACTTGTGGAATAGGTAGAAAAATGATGAACAGTTGAAAGTTGGAATGGGTTGAATCGGTTGAAAAATGTAGAAATGAGAAGGGAAAAAGGAATTGGGTGTGAATTTCAAAATAAAAGATGTAAAGTTTTTGGTAAGTCGGAAGTTGTGGAATAGGTAGAAGAATGATGAACAGTTGAAAGTTGGAATGGGTTGAATCGGTTGAAAAATGTAGAAATGAGAAGGGAAAAAGGAAGTGGGTGTGAATTTCAAAATAAAAGATGTGAAGTTTTTGGTAAGGGGGAAGTTGTGGAATAGGTAGAAAAATGATGAACAGTTGAAAGTTGGAATGGGTTGAATCAGTTGAAAAATGTAGAAATGAGAAGGGAAAAAGGAATTGGGAGTGAATTTCAAAATAAAAGATGTGAATTTTTTGGTAAGTGGGAAGTTGTGGAATAGGTAGAAAAATGATGAACAGTTGAAAGTTGGAATGGGTTGAATCGGTTGAAAAATGTAGAAATGAGAAGGGAAAAAGGAATTGGGTGTGAATTTCAAAATAAAAGAAGTGAAGTTTTTGATAAGTGGGAAGTTGTTGAATAGGTAGAAAAATGATGAACAGTTGAAAGTTGGAATGGGTTGGATCGGTTGAAAAATGTAGAAATGAGAAGGGGAAAAGGAATTGGGTGTGAATTTCAAAATAAAAGAAGTGAAGTTTTTGATAAGTGGGAAGTTGTTGAATAGGTAGAAAAATTATGAACAGTTGAAAGTTGGAATGGGTTGAATCGGTTGAAAAATGTAGAAATTAGAGTAGAAAAAAGGAAATTTTAGAGAATTTTGGTTGAATTTCAAAATAAAAGATGTGAAGTTTTTGGTAAGTGGGAAGTTGTGGAATAGGTAGAGAAAAGATGAACAGTTGAAAGTTGGAATGGGTTGAATCGGTTGAAAAATGTAGAAATGAGAAGGGAAAAGGGAAAAAGGAATAGAGTGTGAATTTCAAAATAAAAGATGAAAACGTGAAAATGTTGAATTTGGCAAGTTTGGGAATGTCCCCAATGTGATTTGAATGTGTTGAATTATGTGAATTTCAAACTGGAACAACATAAATGTGAAATGTTGAATCTGCCATTAAGAATGAATGGGGCAAAAATCGCCGTAAATTTGTGAATTTTGCGAAAACGGAAAATTTTTGGAAGGAAAAAAATCTAAGCAGTGTTGCCATGAATATTTGGAATAAGTGAAAAGTGGAATGGAGTGAATCGGTTGAAGTATGTGGAAGTAGTTAAGCGCCGAAAAAGTGGGCAGAATAAGTAGAATAATAATAATAAAGGACAGGAATAACAATAGTGTGAAGGTCTTCACCTTCACACTAATAATAACTAGAATTTGCAATTCCTGAAGGAATTGCGTGTGAAGGTGAAGAAGTTGAATAAATATTTAAGGAATGCTGCAGAATGATGTTGAAACGAGTTGAATCGGTTGAAAAATGTAGAAATGAGAAGGGAAAAGGAACTGGGTGTGAATTTCAAAATAAAAGATGTGAAGTTTTTGGTAAGTTGTGGAATAGGAAAAAAAAAGATGAACAGTTGAAAGTTGGAATGGGTCGAATCGGTTGAAAAATGTAGAAATGAGAAGGGAAAAAGGAAATGGGTGTGAATTTCAAAATAAAAGACGCGAAGTTTTTGGTAAGTGGGAAGTTGTGGAATAGGTAGAAAAATGATGAACAGTTGAAAGTTGGAATGGGTTGAATCGGTTGAAAAATGTAGAAATGAGAAAGGAAAAGGGAATATTGTGAATTTCAAAATAAAAGATGTGAAGTTTTTGGGAAGTTGTGGAATAGGTAGAAAAATGATGAACAGTTGAAAGTTGGAATGGGTTGAATCGGTTGAAAAATGTGGAAATTAGAGTAGAAAAACGAAATTTTAGAGAATTTTGGTTGAATTTCAAAATAAAAGATGTGAAGTTTTTGGTAAGTGGGAAGTTGTGGAATAGGTAGGCAAAAGATGAACAGTTGAAAGTTGGAATGGGTTGAATCGGTTGAAAAATGTAGAAATGAGAAGGGAAAAGGGAAAAAGGAATTGGGTGTGAATTTCAAAATAAAAGATGAAAACGTGAAAATGTTGAATTAGGCAAGTTTGGGAATGTCCCCAATGTGATTTGAATGTGTTGAATGATGTGAATTTCAAACTGGAACAACGTTAATAAGAAATGTTGAATCTGCCATTAAGAATGAATGGGGCGAAATTCGCCATAAATTTGTGAATTTTGCGAAAACGGAAAAAATTTGGAACGTGAAAAATGTGAGCAGACGTGTCATGAATATTTGAAATAAGTGAAAAGTGGAATGGAGTGAATCGGTTGAAGTATGTGGAAGTAGTTAAGCGTCAAAAAAGTGAGCGGAAGTTGAATAATAATAATAACTAGAATTTGCAATTCCTGAAGGAATTGCGTGTGAAGGTGAAGAAGTTGAATAAATATTTAAGGAATGTTGCAGAATGACGTTGAAACGAGTTGAATCGGTTGAAAAATGTGGAAATGAGAAAGGAAAAAGGAAATGGGTGTGAATTTCAAAATAAAAGATGTGAAGTTTTTGTTAAGTTGTGGAATAGGTAAAGAAATGATGAACAGTTGAAAGTTGGAATGGGTTGAATCGGTTGAAAAATGTAGAAATGAGAAGGGAAAAAGGAATTGGGCGTGAATTTCAAAATAAAAGATGTGAATTTTTTGGTAAGTGGGAAGTTGGGGAATAGGTAGAAAAATTATGAACAGTTGAAAGTTGGAATGGGTTGAATCGGTTGAAAAATGTAGAAATGAGAAGGGAAAAAGGAATTGTGCGTGAATTTCAAAATAAAAGATGTGAATTTTTTGGTAAGTGGGAAGTTGTGGAATAGGTAGAGAAAAGATGAACAGTTGAAAGTTGGAATGGGTTGAATCGGTTGGACAATGTAGAAATGAGAAGGGAAAAGGGAAAAAGGAATTGGGTGTGAATTTCAAAATAAAAGATGAAACGTGAAAATGTTGAATTTGGCAAGTTTGGGAATGTCCCCAATGTGATTTGAATGTGTTGAATGATGTGAATTTCAAACTGGAACAACGTAAATGTGAAATGTTGAATCTGCCATTAAGAATGAATGGGGCAAAATTCGCCGTAAATTTGGGAATTTTGCGAAAACGGAAAATTTTTGGAAGGAAAAAAATCTAAGCAGTGTTGCCATGAATATTTGGAATAAGTGAAAAGTGGAATGGAGTGAATCGGTTGAAGTATGTGGAAGTAGTTAAGCGCCGAAAAAGTGAGCGGAATAAGTTGAATAATAATAATAATAATAATAAAGGACAGGAATAACAATAGTGTGAAGGTCTTCACCTTCACACTAACTAGAATTTGCAATTCCTGAAGGAATTGCGTGTGAAGGTGAAGAAGTTGAATAAATATTTAAGGAATGCTGCAGAATGATGTTGAAACGAGTTGAATCGGTTGAAAAATGTAGAAATGAGAAGGGAAAAGGAACTGGGTGTGAATTTCAAAATAAAAGATGTGAAGTTTTTGGTAAGTTGTGGAATAGGTAGAAAAATGATGAACAGTTGAAAGTTGGGATGGGTTGAATCGGTTGAAAAATGTAGAAATGAGAAGGGAAAAGGGAATTGGGTGTGAATTTCAAAATAAAAGATGTGAAGTTTTTGGGAAGTGGGAAGTTGTGGAATAGGTAGGCAAAAGATAAACAGTTGAAAGTTGGAATGGGTTGAATCGGTTGAAAAATGTAGAAATGAGAAGGGAAAAAGGAATTGGGTGTGAATTTCAAAATAAAAGATGTGAAGTTTTTGGGAAGTTGTGGAATAGGTAGAAAAATGATGAACAGTTGAAAGTTGGAATGGGTTGAATCGGTTGAAAAATGTGGAAATTAGAGTAGAAAAACGAAATTTTAGAGAATTTTGGTTGAATTTCAAAATAAAAGATGTGAAGTTTTTGGTAAGTGGGAAGTTGTGGAATAGGTAGGCAAAAGATGAACAGTTGAAAGTTGGAATGGGTTGAATCGGTTGAAAAATGTAGAAATGAGAAGGGAAAAGGGAAAAAGGAATTGGGTGTGAATTTCAAAATAAAAGATGAAAACGTGAAAATGTTGAATTAGGCAAGTTTGGGAATGTCCCCAATGTGATTTGAATGTGTTGAATGATGTGAATTTCAAACTGGAACAACGTTAATGTGAAATGTTGAATCTGCCATTAAGAATGAATGGGGCGAAATTCGCCATAAATTTGTGAATTTTGCGAAAACGGAAAAAATTTGGAACGTGAAAAATGTGAGCAGACGTGTCATGAATATTTGGAATAAGTGAAAAGTGGAATGGAGTGAATCGGTTGAAGTATGTGGAAGTAGTTAAGCGTCAAAAAAGTGAGCGGAAGTTGAATAATAATAATAACTAGAATTTGCAATTCCTGAAGGAATTGCGTGTGAAGGTGAAGAAGTTGAATAAATATTTAAGGAATGTTGAAGAATGATGTTGAAACGAGTTGAATCGGTTGAAAAATGTAGAAATGAGAAGGGAAAAAGGAATTGGGTGTGAATTTCAAAATAAAAGATGTGAAGTTTTTGGGAAGTTGTGGAATAGGTAGAAAAATGATGAACAGTTGAAAGTTGGAATGGGTTGAATCGGTTGAAAAATGTAGAAATGAGAAGGGAAAAAGGAATTGGGTGTGAATTTCAAAATAAAAGATCTGAAGTTTTTGGTAAGTGGGAAGTTGTGGAATAGGTAGAAGAATGATGAACAGTTGAAAGTTGGAATGGGTTGAATCGGTAGAAAAATGTAGAAATGAGAAGGGAAAAAGGAATTGGGTGTGAATTTCAAAATAAAAGATGTGAAGTTTTTGGTAAGTGGGAAGTTGTGGAATAGGTAGAAAAAGGATGAACAGTTGAAAGTTGGAATGGGTTGAATCGGTTGAAAAATGTAGAAATGAGAAGGGAAAAAGGAATTGGGTGTGAATTTCAAAATAAAAGATGTGAAGTTTTTGGGAAGTGGGAAGTTGTGGAATAGGTAGGCAAAAGACAAACAGTTGAAAGTTGGAATGGGATGAATCGGTTGAAAAATGTAGAAATGAGAAGGGAAAAAGGAATTGGGTGTGAATTTCAAAATAAAAGATGTGAGGTTTTTGGGAAGTGGGAAGTTGTGGAATAGGTAGAAAAATGATGAAGAGTTGAAAGTTGGAATGGGTTGAATCGGTTGAAAAATGTAGAAATGAGAAGGGAAAAAGGAATTGGGTGTGAATTTCAAAATAAAAGAAGTGAAGTTTTTGGTAAGTTGGAAGTTCTTGAATAGGTAGAAAAATGATGAACAGTTGAAAGTTGGAATGGGTTGAATCGGTTGAAAAATGTAGAAATTAGAGTAGAAAAAAGGAAATTTTAGAGAATTTTGGTTGAATTTCAAAATAAAAGATGTGAAGTTTTTGGTAAGTGGGAAGTTGTGGAATAGGTAGAGAAAAGATGAACAGTTGAAAGTTGGAATGGGTTGAATCGGTTGAAAAATGTAGAAATGAGAAGGGAAAAGGGAAAAAGGAATTGGGTGTGAATTTCAAAATAAAAGATGAAAACGTGAAAATGTTGAATTTGGCAAGTTTGGGAATGTCCCCAATGTGATTTGAATGTGTTGAATGATGTGAATTTCAAACTGGAACAACGTAAATGTGAAATGTTGAATCTGCCATTAAGAATGAATGGGGCAAAATTCGCCGTAAATTTGGGAATTTTGCGAAAACGGAAAATTTTTGGAAGGAAAAAAATCTAAGCAGTGTTGCCATGAATATTTGGAATAAGTGAAAAGTGGAATGGAGTGAATCGGTTGAAGTATGTGGAAGTAGTTAAGCGCCGAAAAAGTGAGCGGAATAAGTTGAATAATAATAATAATAATAATAAAGGACAGGAATAACAATAGTGTGAAGGTCTTCACCTTCACACTAATAAAGGACAGGAATAACAATAGTGTGAAGGTCTTCACCTTCACACTAACTAGAATTTGCAATTCCTGAAGGAATTGCGTGTGAAGGTGAAGAAGTTGAATAAATATTTAAGGAATGTTGCAGAATGATGTTGAAACGAGTTGAATCGGTTGAAAAATGTAGAAATGAGAAGGGAAAAAGGAACTGGGTGTGAATTTCAAAATAAAAGATGTGAAATTTTTGGTAAGTTGTGGAATAGGAAATAAAATGATGAACAGTTGAAAGTTGGAATGGGTTGAATCGGTTGAAAAATGTAGAAATGAGAAGGGAAAAAGGAAATGGGTGTGAATTTCAAAATAAAAGACGTGAAGTTTTTGGTAAGTGGGAAGTTGTGGAATAGGTAGAAAAATGATGAACAGTTGAAAGTTGGAATGGGTTGAATCGGTTGAAAAATGTTGAAATAAGAGTAGAAAAACGAAATTTTAGAGAATTTTGGTTGAATTTCAAAATAAAAGATGTGAAGTTTTTGGTAAGTGGGAAGTTGTGGAATAGGTAGAAATATGATGAACAATTGTTGTTAGAAAAGTAAACATGTAACATTTATTCAATCACACATTCAATTAATTTCAACCATTCAATAAATTTCAACAATTCATTCAATTATGCATCATTCATTCATTCATTCATTCATACATACATACATACATACATACATACATACATACATACATACATACATACATACATTCATACATTCATTCATGCATGCATTCATTCACACATTCGATCTTAGTCACGTCACCCTGCACACGAGTGACAATAATGGGCATCCCATCTTGTGGGATATGGGGGGGCTGGCTGAAAGTTTTTAGCCAGATATCCAGCTTGATGCTTGTGACTTCTCCCAAATCCGAGACAACCTCCACCACCTCTTCCCCATAGAGGATACCAACGACCGTGACGATGAGGCTGGAGTTGCAGGCCTGTTGAATAAAATAAAAAGCAAATTAGTTTTTATGAATGGAAAACAACGTTTACCAAAGGCTAATCATGCCTCCAAAAAAAGCAAGTGGGAGCAGTAAAGCCATCCTAAAACACAAAGACAATGCGACAGTGAGCGCCTGGCGCGCTGCGGGCGGTTGCGCGATCGGACCAAATTAAGCTCCCTGCGCACTGAGGTACACTTCAATTTTGGAAAGTACATCAGGACGTTACAAATCATTTCTAAATTTCAGCGACGACTCTGTCACAATAATGCAACCAGCGCGGAGCAGTTGCGCGGTCGGCAGCGGGCTACGGTTACGCGCTGGGCGGAAGGCTGCAATTGCAACTGCAAAAATGAGCAAAAAAAATAATAAGCAAGCACCTTTTCAATTCCACTGCTATGAAGCCATTTACTAACCGTTATATCTGTGTATATAGTGGAGTGGAGCATTACTCCAGAATCGGTCACCCGGGCACTCAGGTGGGTGAAGAGGAAGGAACCCCCTACTTTCAACTCCATGAGATTCGCCTCCCGCCAAAGGCCAATTTTGACAGTGGCATCATCCTGCGGTAGTTTAAAAAAAGTATGTGTGCAAAGTGCTACAACAGGGGAAGTACAAATGGCTACTTACCTTTTTAAGTGTCAAATGCCGAAAAGGCGCAAGGTGGTTCCCCCTTTGGCGCACCATGCGGATTGGACGCATCTAAAGTGAACCAAATTGATATCACAATTAGAATAATTATGTTTGACAATGAGCGTGTCATGTGTCAGTGTACACAACCTTAACGATGACAAAAAAAAAAAAAAAAAAATTGGTACCTTAGTACTAAACAGAGGATTTCAATGATATTGTGTGTGTGTGCGTGCGTGTGGGTCGGTGGGTGTGTGGGTCGGTTGGTTGGCTTTGCATACGCATGCATGTACATTATTGCACATGCATCATGTCTTCACAGGTGTACACAAATGTATATGTGTATATGTGCATTTGTGGGTGCAGGTGACTTACATCTGTAATTATGCCATCCAGTGACACCATCTCTTCAGGTAGTTTTTTCACTACTTCTTGAGGAGATGATGCCACTGAGTTGGGGTAGACCAGGGCCCTGGCCTCTTCCTCCAACTGTGGGCTGGTCTGCACTTCCGCCCCGATGAAGATCTTGGAGCCGGGTTTAGTGAGGAGCAAAACGCCCCGTTCGTCAACACCAAAGTTTAAAAATATGTAACTGTTGCCCTCTGTGACAAGGGCTGCCAAGTGTTCAAACAGAACGACTTGATAGGCTTTCTTGCCGTCACAGAGGGCAACAGTTACATTATTATGCTGTCCTTGCATGGACAAGGTGCCATCCGCACCACAAATCCAGCTCCGCGCTCGAACAGCACTCCTTATAGCAACGGCTTTAGCAGCAATCATTTTTGTCGCCATTCTGAAAGAGAAAAAAAAGAGATAAATTGACTTGTTTAGTTAGTAGATGGCAAATGGCAAATTATTCATTTAATAATAAATATTATAATACATCTGACTGACTTTGAGATTATTTTATTAGCGACACAAGATATCATTACCATATTCAAATTGGATAAAAATAAATGGATACCACGTATAATAAAAACAACAACAATTATTTAAATGTTATACTGAAAAAAGAAAGAGTTTGCCAGCAATGATTTTAACATCCACCAGATGTCACTGCAGAGTGCCAAAGTCAATAGTTCATTGGTGTGGAGCATATCAAGACTGCTACAAATTAACACTGGGCAATGAATACTACTGATCTTACTCGGTCAGTGCATATCAGTGGTTACAGTTACAATGTCATCTGCTATATAAATTTGGAAGCACATTTCATAATGGCGCCTGTGCGTTTTTTGGGGGGGCTAACCTAAAACAAAGATTTTAATAAAAGAACACCGTAAACCATTTTTATCCATTTGCGTGTGGCGACTACGAGGTGTCGTCTGAAATAAATGAATTACGCGTCGTGTATCTTTCCAGAAATGTCGTTACTCCGTAACGCAAAGTGCAAGCATCATGCGTCCATCTTGTTAGATGGCAAATGCACACGGCGGACGATAGTGTATAATACTTAAACGCAAGAGCAATAAAATGGGGAATCCTCCGTCATAAATAGGAACGCAAAACAAACATGTATTTTCGACTGACTAGTTAATTAATAATTACAAGTTCATTTGCTATATGCGCATTTCGTAATGGCGGCCTTTTTTTTTTTTTTTTTTTTTTTTTTTTGCTCGACGCAAACCAAAGATGTGGTCACTGAAAATACAATACTTGTGCCGCGAATAATGTTCACGTTCATCAACCGATGGAATTAATCCATACTAAATTCACCGAGAAACAACTCCGCAAAAGTCCGTCGTGAGAACAGGAGACTATTTTTTTCTATATGTACAGTTAATGAGTAATAACATGTAATAGTACAGTAATAGAACTGTGACGATCGTAATTAGAAGTGGGGAAGTGCTACTTTCCCCACTAACGCAACAATCCTGGTTAAAATGTAAGTATATACTCAGGGGTTTTAATACAGTTGTGAGGAAATCTCGGCTTTCCACTTACCTATCTCGTCTTCAAGTTGATAATGAGACCGTGTAAAGTCCCTCCCCACTTTTCGGCGGCGCGAAAGGTCGGCGCGAAAGGTCTGAGCGAAGTCTGAAAAGAGAGGGTAAGTTTTAGTCGTACCGTCAAAACTTTAGTACATACAGAAAAAAAACACTGAGACCGGAACACATCGCTCTAAATTCGTGTGAAATATGATTACACAATTGAGTGAACATGTGCATGTTTATATTTACGTGGACTCAACGCTTTTAGAGCCCCCCCCCTTAAAAGGTGAAAAATGGTAGCGTCCACTTTAAGTAGAGACAGAAAAAGACGTCCCCGTAAAATCACGCGATACGTGACGATACGATTGAGTGGCGATATTTCAGTATATTTAAAATATGATCATGATAGTAATAAAATAGCCTTACAGTAATGGTAATAACTATAATCGCCACGGTTTATGAGGTTTCAGATTTGTTTTCAAAGTATTTCAATGCAACGTGATCAGTACAATCGCGAAGATAAAATAATGGACACTATATCAACTTATAGAATGTACATACAAGACAACATACATACAAGACAACATAACAATAAACTATGATCACAAGACAATATATTAATAAACTTTCAATAATTGTCTCATTTCCCCAAAAACAACCCACTTCCCCCCTGATGCATGCATTGGCTGATGAATAATGATAACATCACATTAAAATATTTAGTGAGTAGTGTGAAAGTAATGAATGAACATGCAGAGTTAAAATCAAAAATAAGTATTTAATTACAGTTTCATATCAACACAGAAAAGACCTATTTTCTATTAAAGAAAGAATTAAATAAATGTCAATTATGAATAATGTCATTCAAAACAGGTTATTTTATACGACAAATCACAACATAAGTTGTCAACATACACTTTACACTTTTCCTTCTAAACAAGAAGGAAAAAAAACAGTTGCATGGTGCTTTTTGGAACCAAAATACAGTATGATATTAGTTGTTTTGGGCAGAATGGAATATATAATGCGTGAAATCTTATAAATAATAAAAAAAATAGATAAAATGTTTAACTGACTCAATAAATACTGAACATACAAAATGACAAACAAGAAGGTATACATTGGACTGGACTTGTATGTGATGAAATGAACATGCACATATTGGAAACACAAAACTTAATAAACAAAATTTAAGGCAAAGAAATATAGAAAGGCCGATAAATAAATAAATAAATAAATAAATGAATAAATGAATAAATGAATAAATGAATAAATGAATAAATGAATAAATAAATGAATGAATGAGAACAGAAAACAGACTATACTATGAGGCCTCGCAGAGGGACAGCTTCCGACAGTTAAAGGCTAAGGTGTTCTCTGTCTGCATGACTGGATGCATGTAGAACCACAGGCAAGACCCAGGAACATACTAGAGGAACATGAAAGAGGTGTTGAGGAGAAGGGGTAAAATTAAAGAGTGCTTCCTGACAATTTTCCTTGTTGGCTACTCACAGATGAAGCAGGAGAAGTCATGTGTGTTTGGGAGTTTGTGTTCCATGATGCAGGCCTCCCTTGTACAAGTCTTCTTGAAATGCGTGGCTCTCGCTGTGCTACAACATAATATCATAATCAATTCATGTTGAGGAGAAGCGGTAAAATTAAAAAGTGGTTCCTGACAAATTTCCTCTTTGCCTACTCACAGAAGAATCAGGAGAAGTCATGTGTGTTTGGGAGTTTGTGTTCCATGATGCAGGCCTCCCTTGTACAAGTCTTCTTGAAATGCGTGGCTCTCGCTGTGCTGCAACATAATATGTTAATCAATTCATGTTGAGGAGAAGCGGTAAAATTAAAGAGCGCTTCCTGACAAATTACCTTCTTGGCTACTCACAGAAGAAGCAGGAGAAGTCGTGTGTTTGGGAGTTTGTGTTCCATGATGCAGGCCTCCCTTGTACAGGTGTTCTTGAAACTGTTGCCCTCTGTGACGACAAGAAAGCCTGTAAAGTAGTTCTGTTTGGTCTGTTAGGTAGGTTCTCATCAAGGTTGATTCCCAGAGTGGCCGAGCTCCCGTTAAACTCTGCTAAATTCGATGCTGTGCAGGGATGTTCCAGCAGGGGCACATGAGGAGGTGTTGCATGGTCTGTGGTTCAGTGCCACAGTCACACTCGCTGTTCCGATCCTCCAGATGTCCCCATTTGGCGAGAGTGACTTTTGCACGTCCAACACCAGATCTTAGTCTATTTAGGCATTTCCACGTTGCATACATAGTTGGTGTCTGCTCCTGGGGTCATTGCCTCGCTTGCTTTAAGCTCCATTGTAGTTTCTGGTGGAAGATTGTCAAGTCTTTCTTCCCGCCGAGTGACTCTTTCACTGCCTGTGTTCGGCGTTCTGAGGGGTGGGACAGTTTTCAGAAAACTTTTCCTGGACTTAAGGCGGCATTTGGCTGGTACATGGCCGAAGAGAGGATGTCTTTGGTGAGTGGACTGTGGATGAGCTGCTTTCGCCACATAAGATAAACTGTTAAAATACAGAAGAGTGAAATAGCACCATTTAGTGTCTTTTGAAAGAAAGATAAAACATGTCTAATGATGAGAAACTTACCTCGTCTGTTTTCTGTTCTCGCCTCACGATTATGACGTAAAAAAAATATAATACATAAAAAAATGAAGTAATGTGAAAAACAATTAAAAATAAAAAAAGTTTGAAAGGCCTTTCTAGAACTCATCTTTAAAATGTGATTGTAAAATCAGAAATAAAAACATGTAAAACGTTAAAAAGTCTCCCCTTAACTCGTCTAAGATAGTTTAAAAAATGTAAAAGTTTCAAAAGTTAAAAATTTAGAAAGTGAAACATTTCAAGTTAAAACTTTAAAAAGTAAAAAATGTTACAAGAGTTAAAAATGTAGAAAGTGAAACATTTTAAGTTAAAAGTTTAAAAAGTTAAAAATGTTACAAGTTAAAAAGTTAAATCAACTTGAGTTAAGGGAAGACTATTTGAAAGCTAATTAAAAAGTCTAAAAAGTTTAAAATTTTAAAAAGTTACATCGAGTTAAGGGAAGGCTTTTCAAAAGGCTTGGCCTTCCCTTAACTGAATTTGAGTCCACACCAACCCCCATTCCATCTCAACATACAGGCCCATCCTCAACTTACCACCACAGACATGAGTTCAGCTACATCAACTGTCCTTGTCTTTACATGTATGAGCACCTTTACTCATGATACTTTTTAATCACAGTTTCATGTAAGGCTTTACTCACGGTTTGTTTCCATTTATCACTCTTCTATGATTTGCCTGGGATCATTTAAAAATGATAAAAGTGAATCCAAGTTAAAAAGGCCACTCCTCTCCGTCTCCCCTTCACTCACTCTGAAGCATGCTTCTCGTGTGAAGCAAACCTTTGCCATCGATAACTATTTTCCAATTCGATGTTTTCTCCATTTGTAATGCCAGGCAGGCAACAGGTTTATTGCTAGCATCACGCAGAAACCTCAGTGTCCAAAATAGGGGTGGATTTCATTATGTTTGCCACCAATTTATGTGATCAGTATAAAGCTGCTTTTCCAGCTATCGCTATACACATGGGTTGGTAGTTATTTTCTATGTGGAAATTGTGAGGCTAATGGCAACATTACGTTTACACTTACGCCATTCGACGTCTGTCCTCGTTGTTCCAACTAGTGAAAAACATGATTTAGATTTGACTTACCTTTCACTGGTAAAAACACAGAAAACAGGATTGTGATAGCTGTTGTATGTTCGCACGAAACCTGAATAAAGAGCACAGAGGCCGAGAGAAAGAAAAAGAGGTCAAGTAATGAGCACTTCCACTCCGGATCCCATCTCTCCTCAAGTCAACAAATCACCCACCGCATCCCACCACTATTATTATACACTTACGACACCATTCACGTTTCGATTTCCATCCTTGTTGTTTTAGAAAATGCTGAACCGCATGATTTAGCTGTGACTTACCTTTCACTGGTCAAAACACAGAAAACAGGATTGTGATAGCTGTAGTACGTTTGCAGGACACCTGAATGAAGGGCACACTGAGGTCGAGAGACAAAAATGAGGTCAAGCAATGTGTTTTTGTCAGTGGTAGCAGTGGCTATGAGTTGCGTGTAGCCTTTCGAGCGGAACAAATCAAGAATGGGCTTGAATGAGGCAGATAGCATATCTTCATTAAAATCTCCACATACCAAGATCTGATGATGCTCCATTACTTCAAGGTACCGCAAGAGATTTCCCAAGCTTGGCAGAAAAGTGCGCAGACTGTTGCCTGGAGGCCTGTAAACGGCAGCAATCAACACATTGAGGGGATCTTCAAGTTTCACCACAACAAATTCAATGTCGGTCACACCCTGAACGTATTTCTTTTCGTGGGCCGCGATGTGACTTTTGACACAAATACCTACGCCGCCACCACGTTTTGTCGCCAAGTCAGGACAGTTTGTGTAAGAATCACTTCGGTTCCTGCAAAACATCGTGTAGCCTTCCAAGCAAGCACGTCCATCGGCCACTGATCCTTGGAGGTGTGTCTCTGTGAAGCACAAAACATCAGCGAAAAGCAGTTCGTGATGAGACACGATATCTTGCACGTGACAAGACAGCCCTTCGGTGTTATGATGGACGACAACCAGGTGATTTGCCCGATCTACCGACGGCATCACGTGAAGGAGGGGCATGACGCTCTCCAAAGAATCCTCTGCCATCTCAGCAAGAGCAGCAGTGATTTGTGGATTTGCATGAAGCCTTCTCTCATCCATATGCAGAATATGCAGACCACTGAGCGAAGTCACTCTACTCAGAGCTACGTACCCCATGCCGTGTTCGAAAACACCTTTCAGCGAAACTGCAGCCTGTGACGTTGTCATGCCTTGTACCTTGTGGATCGTGCAGGCAAAAGCAAGCTTGATGGGAAACTGTCGGCGCGTCACTCCAGCCTTGTTCAGCTTCTCCTCCAGTCTGTCAATGTACACGGGGTTAGCAGCACGCGCATTGTTACTCACATGATCGAGTTCCAACCCAAGTTTCTGGACACGGGCTTCATTTGGATAGTTCACCAATTTGACAACTTTTGCAAACATTCCGTTGCACAGACCTGATTGAACATCAACGTTCCGTGTGATCATAACACGAGCACCCAGGGCAACTTTGATGGAGTCCGGGAGCTCATTCTTAGCGCCTTGCACAGGGGAAGCTTGCCTTGCCATTCTGCCAGTTCCTTTGTCTTTCTTGTAGTCATCCGCGTCAATCTGCACAATGTCCTTATGAAGCAGTTCCAGCATCGCAGAGTTATGGCCATCCACCTGTTTATTGGTGGCAAAAACATGCAGAATATGCTTTGGACACATTTCTGGGGAAGTGTACCTCGTGGCAAGGAGAGCTCTGTCCATTTCCGACAGTTCATCTGACTTTTCTTTGACGCGGAGTCGGTTCAGCAGTTCGGCAAAGGCGACATCGTCTTTCTGCCTCATGATGGCGGTGAGCGTGATCTTTTTGAAGTCGTCACGCCAGTGGTCCAGCCGCGTAGGATCGTACACGCACAGAGGTTTGGACTGTCTCACGGGAGGGAGCTGAAAGAAATCTCCAACAGCAAGAACAGACATGCCACCGAAAGGTAAATTAATTCCTTTGATTTGTTTCAACCTGGCATTCACGTAGGCGAAGAGGTCTTTCGACACCATGGAAATCTCATCGATGATGAGTATTTCGGCGATGGACAGCTCGGCTCGGACTTCGTCCAGTTTATTGCCCAGCCCGTGGTACGGGGGTTTGAGACTTCTCGGCAGTTTGAGTAGACAATGCAACGTTGCCCCGGAAATGTTGAACGCCGCCGTGCCAGTGAAAGCTGCGAGAACAACCGTTTGCTTGGAAATGTCGGCCTCCTCAGCCAGTCGTGGTAGTCTCTGCAGTATTTTGGTAGCGTCAGCGTGGATACACTTGATGAGATGAGATTTGCCGGTCCCGGCGCCACCGTTGATGTGGTAGAAGAACTGCTCAATGGGCTTTGAGCTACACACACGTTTTATGCACCAATCTCTGACCTTGTAGAAGACGGACGCTTGCTTTTGGTTCAGGTTACGGTACATGTCGCGTAACACCGCGGGATCGATGGCAGCAGGCTCTGTCACGATGGACATTTGCGTTGTTTTGGACCTGACGTTATAGTCCGGGACATTTTCCTCCACGTTGTCGTTCGGTTCATCTCTCGCGTTCATTTCCTCAACGCATTCGAGTCTTTGCAACTCACTCTCGGGAGCCAGGTGGCACCATTCGTTTATGACGAGCCCACTCTCCTCCACCTCTTGGATGGCGTTGTCAATGTCTCGACTGTATTTCTCATACCTTTCTCTGTTCCTTCTGACAATTTGGCACACGCGCTCCACAGAGTCGTTATACGGTAACTGCACACAGGCGTTATCATGAAACAACTGATAGGAAGGACAGCGTTCAGATTTTAATTGGCAATCAGCACGATGAGGCAGGTACAGCTTGAGCAAGCAGCAGTAATATTCCTCCGGATTCTTTTGTTCAGAGTATTTGCAGTATTTGATGACCGCATGTTTTTCTGTTCTTTTCTGGACAAAGCCCATGTCGTTCAGCAGAGGCAAAACATTCTTACCTTTGGCTTGTTTGCCATAAACAATTCTGCACATTGATGCAAAATCAGCCAAGCACATGACTTCGAATTCCTCTGTTTGAGGTCTGGATTTGTATTTTTCCGGCAGGCCAGTCATCCACACTTCATGAGATTCCTGCGTTTTGCCCTCAAGGAGCGAGAGAGGATAACTCATTTTCAGCGCATTGTCACTCGTTTGTACAAATACCACCATGCGGGAGGACTGTTTCATATGCAAGCCGCACGCGCGTGCGACGCATTCCTGAGCACTCACTTCTCTTTTCTTGGAGTACGCTTGCATAATTTGCTTCATTTCATCGCTCTCGTTGACATTTGCGCAGCGGGAGTTTTCAATGACCGATTTCAGGTATTGGCTCAGACCGTGTTCAGCCTTGCTGATGTAGCTGCAGATGTATGCGATGCAAGAGTAGGCATTCAGGATGTATTGGATGTCCAGGTTTCCATCCCAGGCAAGAAGCAAATGGCGGTTGTAGTTGTTGACCCAGCAGTCTTTCGGTTCTCGCTTAAGCACGACAGAACTCGACGAGGCCGTCATGCGCAAACAGTTCATGTACTCGTCACCGGTGAGCTTACATTTAGCCAGTAGCTGAGGCAAAGTCAGGCATGCCGTTTCAGGCTCATTCAGCAGATTTAGCACGGGAACAAGCTTGGCATTCGACGCCAAGCGATCATCATTGCGTTGATCTCGATTGTCGTCGTCGACGGGCGCAGGTCTGACGATCATTGTTTCATCGCACGGTTGTTTGGGGAATCCAAAGCGGCAATTTGCACCTTGGTGTTTGACGCACGATTTGGAGTGACTTTTGCTGTGCATCTGAACCTCTGTGACCTTTTTGTACAATTCCGGTTCCTTCTGCGGGTCCGGCAGCTCGGCCGAGATGTAGCGAGACACAAAATGACAGATGGCTCCATCCGTGGCTTCCTCAAATACAGGGGCACCTCGAACCCATATGAGGCAATGAATGTGAGGACTTCCTCTGTGTTGAAACTCCAGTCGGTAAAAGTAGTCGACGACCTCACCAATCGGTTGCGCCGGAGAGAGGATCAAATCTCTGAACAGAGCTTCCACACGCTTGTCGAACATGCGCATCGTCGTCACAGGATTGCTGCGTAGGATCTCACACTTGGTAGCCCAGTCAAGTTGGGCGAAATTCACTACTTCACCTTGTTGCGCTTTGATGGCGGTGATGACCTCTTCCCAACGCATTTCGGCAGCAGAAAATGTGCAAAAGAACGTGGGTGTGCCCAGCTGCCGGATCATAGCAAAAAGATCTTTGGTGGTTCTCTCCCAATAGGCCGGCGTACCTCTCAGCGGTGTCATGAATCGGACAGCATCTTTGCTGCGCACCAGTTTCTCAACTTCACGTTTGTCCTGAAGCATGGCATTGTTTATCCTTCGACCATCCCTGGTAAAAGGCTTACCTTTGCGCAGCTGTATTGTCATGCTCGACGTTGCCTGGTAAATTTCAGTCACAAACTGGGCAAAGAACAAGTAGTTGGTATCTCGAGCAAAGCGTTCATCCACACAACACAGACGCGTTTTGAAATATTTGCTTGGTGTGAGTTTAATTGCTCTCTCTTCATCGAGGGTGTTTTGACCAGTGGGAAACTGCACTGGAAAAGCCATGGCCTCAAGCTTGGGAGTCTTGAAAAAGCTTACTGGGTTGTTTCTTTCTGCAGGAGCAACACAATAAATGCCCTCTGTAAAACTCATAATTTCCTCTGACACATCATTGGGTTGGAGACATGATTCAAGTATCACTCCACCATTTGGTTGATCACCGTCTTCCACATTTTCTTGTTGCTGTTTGTTACCACTGTTGTCATGTTGTGAGTCACTGTTCATCCCACACAGAGCATCACTCTCAAATCTGTATATCTCCTCCAGAGCTTCCACATTGTACTCACTGTCGCTCATTTGCGCTTCATCGGAGCTGCTCTCATCGTCAGTGAGGGTTGGGTCGCAAAGGTCCGCATCGTCGCGAATAGTTATGTCTCTGTACTGTGGATGGACTTGTTGCAGTTTCATCAGAGCGCTCATTAGCTTGGACCAAGTGACGGTTTGAAAAAACTGATGGCCTTTGTAGCAAAGCCGTCTCTTCAGTTTCACTCTCAACATCTGTGACTTACTTCTTAGTCTGGGCAAGACATTGACCGTCTCTTGTACTTCCGATGGCACGCACACCACATTTCCACGAATGGCTCGTTGTTGACCTTTGGGAAGAGGTACAATTTTGGCAAATGATATGCATTTGGAAATGAGGTGTCTCTCCAGTATGTTCAATCCACACAGTTCCTTTGGAATATCAGAGAGTGTCAGATTGTTCGCAACAGCAAGTGCAGGCATTTTACCATCTTTGAGGTGACTAAAGCAAGTGTGACATATCCACTCCAGTTTTCTTTCAGCTGGTACGCTGCACGAGGGCTGACATTCATCATCACAGATATGGACAAATTGTCCCGTGAGACAACTTGCAACAACATGTCTGTTTTTCTTATAAAATCTACGTTGACAAGCGCGTACTTGGTTCGGAAACAATGCTCTGTGGCAAACAGTGCAGACAAATGTGGGGCCATTCTTAATTTGGGCTTTGAATACATCAACAGCTTTCATAAGCACACAGTCATTTCGCTCCCTACACAGTCGGTTTATGACTTTGTATTTTTTCAAAAGCGTACTTACTCTGCGCATTGTTTTGGTCCTCAGTGAATCAGATTTTGTTTTCATTATGCGCCTCATGATTTCCTGATGTTTTAATCGGAATTCAGGGTTGTTTAAATAACGGCGTGTAATGTAATATCGCTGCCTGTTTCGAAACTCAACATCATCACGGTAACGTTCTGTGATGTAAGAACGCTGTCTGTTCTTAAACCCAACATCGTCACGGTAACGTTCTGTGATGTAAGAACGCTGTCGGTTCTTAAACGCAACATCGTCACGGTAACGTTGTGTAATGTAAGCGCGTCGTCTCATCGTAAAACACTCATCTGTCCTATAACGACGTGAGAAACGGGTACGGTTTTTCTTCTTAAACTCAGGATCTGTCTGACAACGTTGTGTAAAATAGGACTTTTGTTTGGCACAAAAACGCTTGTCCTGTTGATAACGGGTCCTAATATAACCCAATTTCCTTTGTCTTACCTCTGCATTTTGACTGTACTGTTCCTTCTGTTTAGAGTTTTTCATCATTCTCTTTAGTTCCTGTTTTTTACGTCTTACTTCAGATTTTTCTTTTGTTTCCTGTGCTTTTATTTGTCGTAGGAACTTTCTCCTACTAGATTTCGCAATTTTTGACACATTTGGCAGCTGTTTACCTGTTGTCAAAACCACTTCACCGTTATCGGGAAATTCTTGGTAGTGATGTTCACCTGAACACGGTGTAGTCTCGCTCGTCTCAACACGTGGGACAATTTCAGCAACAGGTCTGCTTGCGGCAGCGTCATCGATGCTCATCACGGGAGGAATCTGTGTACATGGCGCCATCTCATGGTTACTTACGGGAACTTCAACAGGTTCGAAGCAGATCGGTACAAGCTCATATGGCTCATCGCCAGAGCACCTCAAGCTTGTATAAACCTTCGTCAACTTATCGATCAGGTCGGACACACATGTGAAGAGCATCATGATCGCTGTGCCGTTGTCATCATGGAGGCCGTCTCGTCCTCTAGAGTGGGGATCAAAAAAACCATACCTGCCTTGGTGGTCTCGGAAAACAGCAATGCACGTTAACCGCATAATCAGAAGCGCACAATTGACCCCTGAGGTCAAGCACCGGAGTCTGTCACGAAGGTTCAGGAACAGCTCATCTCCGTAGAAAGAGGTGAACAAACCACCCATTGACTGACTCTTTATTAAGACATGCTGCTTAGAAAAACCACGCACAACCCCTGGAAGTTCATCAGCCGTCAGAAATCTGTCCAAGAAGCATCCTTGGGCTTTCAGTGCAGCAACAGTACATGTATACAGTTCATTGCCAACATTAAGAACAGCATCAAGATCAGAGCTGGTCAGGTGATTTAACTCCTGCAAGAAAGCCAGAAATGTAACAGAGTTAGCCACACATTGACTGTTTCTGAATTCTCCATATCTGGGATGATTTTGGCTGTGAGATGCCAACACATACGTTACCAAATGAGGTTGCACAGAAGCCGTGGCTGCAGCGGGAATGTCAGGCCCAGTGTCACAGGAATCAGTCTCAAATTGTGCATCAAGGGCACGTGCAGGAGTTTGACAAAGTGGATCATGGCCACGTGCGTCAGTTTCAAAAGGCGGATCATGACCACGTGCGTAAGTTTGAGAGCGTGGAGCATGACCGCGTTCAGTTTCAAAGTGTGGCTCAAGGCCATGTTCAGGTTCAAAAAGTGCAGTAGGTTCAAAAAGTGCAGTATTGGCACATGTGTCAGGAGTTTCAAAACGTGCAGAATCTGCACTTGTGACGTCATTATGCCGGGTAGGTAAGGTTGGATCACTGCATGTAACTGGCGGCGGGGAGCATCGACGATTTAAACGTCGCTCCCAGCTCAACTTTACAGCCTGGGATCGCCTTCCTTTCCTCGGCATGGCAAGTTATGATGGATGTGAGATAGAAGGAAGACAGAAGACAAAAGATAGAGCAGCCACAAAGAGGGTATAGGGGGTCAGCCACAGGGTCCCTGGAGCGTCACAGAACTACAGGCCACGGAGCGTCTCAGAAATACAGGTCCACGGAGCGTGCCAGAACCGCAGGTCACAGAGCTCTGCAGGAAAAAAAACAACATATATCAATAAGGTACAATGTAATTAGTCATACTTTCGATTTACAACGAACTGAAAGCAAAATTACATTAGAATTGATGAAGTTATTTATTAAAATAAGACATTACATAACATTGGAAAAATCAGACGCAAAACTGTTTTAACTGTAGTTTTAACTTGTATACAAGAGGCTTAATAGTGAGAAGAATGTGGTACTAAAGAATTTGTGGGTGGTATATCACATCTTGAAAATATTATGGCACAATGTAATGATGTACAGTGACGGTGTCCTTCGCACTGGAGTTTATGAGATGGAGAAAATGAAACTTTGATTATGGCGGAAGCATGTCAGTATACAATGTTACCGCAATGTAAAAATGTAAATGGTACAGTGACCCCAATTATAACATAAAAGAATGCTAAACTAACAATTTGCTCCTGGATGATTCTTTTGTATCAGATCAGGTATAAGTAATTTTGTCATCCAGCATGGGAAAAGACACAGGTTTTGAACTTCAGTGCTCACTACTTAACCAAAAGCACAATAACAATACATAAGCATAGTAATCAAAATTAAACAAACCATTGACTAAAATACGTAAACAGTAGCCAAATTTAATCACGATTTCAAAGCTATCATCACAGGAACTTGAAATACAATCACTTTATAATGATGATAACATAAAATTGACTGACTGAATCATGCCTCACCTTGGAAGTAGTTATGTACTGCAAGGAAAGAAATAACAGAAAGCAGGAAACAAATAATTAACTGACATTTCCACAATGCTTTGAATGTCTTTTATGATTACAAATAGTGAGAGAAATACGGTGGCGAGATTGAAAGTCAATATTTCCTAACTAGTCAAAAACAGCTTTTAATGATACAGTAGTCACAATGCACAACTGTAGTACTAATGATAATTCATCATCCTATTTTTTAATGAATGCAATTTGACTTTATCCCAAACTTGAACAGTACAAAAAACGCACAATTGAGAAACTAATCATTTGCTCCTGGATGCTTCTTTTGTACGAGAGCAGGTATAAGTAATTTTGTCATCTGGCATGAGAAAAGAGACCTAGATTTACATGTCTACTTTATATGTAAATGTATACATGATTTTTAATCTCATGACAGCCTGAAATGTCAGCACGATGCCATATGATTACTTTTAATCCCGTCATAATTTAAAACCATATATTTGTGGCATGTAAATAAACGCGAAGGAAAAAAACTACAATATGACGTCATTTTTGGTCGGCGATTTGTAGCATACAAGTAAACGCGAGGCGGGAAAACTACAATGTGACGTCATATCCGGTCGTCGTGCGCCACCGTAAACGCGCCGACGAAATAAAGACATTTATTGCGATTATATAATGAATCAAAGTTTGATATAGAAAATGTAATTCGACACAGCAACCGCCTCTTATGTTGAAGCTCTTTACGCCTATTGAACTCCGGAGCCGAGCTGCAACGAAGACGTTTCGCTAATGCTAGCTAGCTAGCTAGCGGCAATGCTTCACTGAGAAAAGAAACCAAATAAACGACTTATGTAAAGCATCGCCGAAGCTACCAACCCAACGGCGCATACACGAAACAATGTGGAATCAGACAAACAGCACAAAAGTAAACAGGAGTAACACTTAAATGTATAACTCACTTTTTGGCAAACAGCCACACGATCACAGCAACGGTCTCTCTCGATACGCGCCGTCTGTGACTGACCACTGCGCGCGGGCCGCAACAATCGCGATAAGCGGATATAACTCACGCGAGACTAGGCGTGGTGACGTCACTTTCCAAAGCAACAATTTAACGCCAAAATGTACATTGATTTTGCAACATAGGACACTGAAACAACAGGTTGTCAAGATGCTTTGTTTGTCTACTAAACATAAAAATTTATTTCTATTACAGTATGCCTAAGAATAGTGAAAACGCGACGGTCAAAACTACAATGTGACGTCATATTTAGTCGCCGATTTGTTGGCTACAAGTAAACGCGAGGGGGAAAAAACTACAATATGACGTCATATCGGGTCGCCGTGCGCCACCGCAAAAGTCCCGATTAAATAAAGACACTTGTATACATATTATTGCGATTATTTAAAGAATCAAAGTTTGACATAAAATATTTGATTCGACACAGCAACCGCCTCTTATGTTGAATCTCTTTACGCCTATTGAACTCCGGAGCCGAGCTACAAGGTAGTTGCTAGTGGACGTTTCGCTAATGCTAGCTAGCGGCGATGCTTCACTGAGATTATAAAGCAAATAAACGACTTCTTATGTGAAGCATTACCAACCAAACGGCGCACACACGAAACAGTCTGGGATCAGACATCAGCACAACAGTAAACAATGTAACACTTAAAAGTCTATACTTACTTTTTGGCAAACACGCACACAATCACAGCAACAATCTCTTTCGGTAACCGCCGTCTGTGACTGAGCACTGTGCGCGGCCTGCAACAATCGCGATAAGCGGATCTAACTCACGCGAGACGTCAAACGCAGCGTGTTCGCTTCTCTTCCGGGGGTGGGGGGGTGGTGGTGTAGGGGCAGCCATTTGTGGGGACTCGTGGTAAAAGATTTTCTTTGCTTGATTTCATTTGTGTGGCGGGCTCCATCTAGTGGTGAAACTGAGAAGTGCAACAGCGTTGAGCTCAAGCTTCTTGTGCGGGCCATATGCATGTTTTCAGAATTTGCTGCGGGCCAATAAAAACTGCACCACGGGACGCAGTTTGCCCGCGGGCACTTTCGGTTCATTCTGGGTTCATTAGGTCACTTCAGGGTCAATCCAAGATGGCCGCTACACTGGAAGTGGGGGTCAAGGGCTGAATTGCGAAAGCATAGTAGAAGTGGTGGTGAAGGGGGTGAATATGGTAAGCATAAGGTGAACAAAGTGAATAAAGTTTGAATGGGTTGATTCGGTTGAAAAATGTAGAAATGAGAAGGGAAAAAGGAAATATTGGAGAATTGGGTGTGAATTTCAAAATAAAAGATGTGAATTTTTTGGTAAGTTGTGGAATAGGTAGAAAAAGGATGAACAGTTGAAAGTTGGAATGGGTTGAATCGGTTGAAAAATGTAGAAATGAGAAGGGAAAAAGGAAATATTGGAGAATTGGGTGTGAATTTCAAAATAAAAAATGTGAAGTTTTTGGTAAGTTGTGGAATAGGTAGAAAAAGGATGAACAGTTGAAAGTTGGAATGGGTTGAATCGGTTGAAAAATGTAGAAATGAGAAGGGAAAAAGGAATTATTGGAGAATTGGGTGTGAATTTCAAAATAAAAGATGTGAAGTTTTTGGTAAGTTGTGGAATAGGTAGAAAAAGGATGAACAGTTGAAAGTTGGAATGGGTCGAATCGGTTGAAAAATGTAGAAATGAGAAGGGAAAAAGGAATTATTGGAGAATTGGGTGTGAATTTTAAAATAAAAGATGTGAAGTTTTTGGTAAGTTGTGGAATAGGTAGAAAAAGGATGAACAGTTGAAAGTTGGAATGGGTTGAATCGGTTGAAAAATGTAGAAATGAGAAGGGAAAAAGGAAGTAGGTGTGAATTTCAAAATAAAATATGTGAAGTTTTTGGTAAGTTGTGGAATAGGTAGAAAAATGATGAACAGTTGAAAGTTGGAATGGGTTGAATCGGTTGAAAAATGTAGAAATGAGAAGGGAAAAAGAAAATATTGGTGAATTGGGTGTGAATTTCAAAATAAAAGATGTGAAGTTTTTGGTAAGTTGTGGAATAGGAAAAAAAATGATGAACAGTTGAAAGTTGGAATGGGTTGAATGGGTTGAAAAATGTAGAAATGAGAACGGAAAAAGGAAATGGGTGTGAATTTAGAAATAAAAGACGTGAAGTTTGTGGTAAGTGGGAAGTTGTGGAATAGGTAGAAAAAAGATGAACAGTTGAAAGTTGGAATGGGTTGAATCGGTTGAAAAATTTAGAAATGAGAAGGGAAAAAGGAATTGGGTGTGAATTTCAAAACAAAAGATGTGAAGTTTTTGGTAAGTGGGAAGTTGTGGAATAGGTAGAAAAATGATGAACAGTTGAAAGTTGGAATGGGTTGAATCGGTTGAAAAATGTAGAAATGAGAAGGGAAAAAGGAATTGGGAGTGAATTTCAAAATAAAAGATTTGAAGTTTTTGGTAAGTGGGAAGTTGTGGAATAGGTAGAAGAATGATGAACAGTTGAAAGTTGGAATGGGTTGAATCGGTTGAAAAATGTAGAAATGAGAAGGGAAAAAGTTATTGGGCGTGAATTTCAAAATAAAAGACGTGAAGTTTTTGGTAAGTGGGAAGTTGTGGAATAGGTAGAAAAATGATGAACAGTTGAAAGTTGGAATGGGTTGAATCGGTTGAAAAATGTAGAAATGAGAAGGGAAAAAGGAATTGGGTGTGAATTTCAAAATAAAAGATGTGAAGTTTTTGGTAAGTGGGAAGTTGTGGAATAGGTAGAAGAATGATGAACAATTGAAAGTTGGAATGGGTTGAATCGGTTGAAAAATGTAGAAATGAGAAGGGAAAAAGGAAGTGGGTGTGAATTTCAAAATAAAAGATGTGAAGTTTTTGGTAAGGGGGAAGTTGTGGAATAGGTAGAAAAATGATGAACAGTTGAAAGTTGGAATGGGTTGAATCAGTTGAAAAATGTAGAAATGAGAAGGGAAAAAGGAATTGGGAGTGAATTTCAAAATAAAAGATGTGAATTTTTTGGTAAGTGGGAAGTTGTGGAATAGGTAGAAAAATGATGAACAGTTGAAAGTTGGAATGGGTTGAATCGGTTGAAAATGTAGAAAGGAGAAGGGAAAAAGGAATTGGGTGTGAATTTCAAAATAAAAGAAGTGAAGTTTTTGATAAGTGGGAAGTTGTTGAATAGGTAGAAAAATGATGAACAGTTGAAAGTTGGAATGGGTTGAATCGGTTGAAAAATGTAGAAATGAGAAGGGAAAAAGGAATTGGGTGTGAATTTCAAAATAAAAGAAGTGAAGTTTTTGATAAGTGGGAAGTTGTTGAATAGGTAGAAAAATTATGAACAGTTGAAAGTTGGAATGGGTTGAATCGGTTGAAAAATGTAGAAATTAGAGTAGAAAAAAGGAAATTTTAGAGAATTTTGGTTGAATTTCAAAATAAAAGATGTGAAGTTTTTGGTAAGTGGGAAGTTGTGGAATAGGTAGAGAAAAGATGAACAGTTGAAAGTTGGAATGGGTTGAATCGGTTGAAAAATGTAGAAATGAGAAGGGAAAAGGGAAAAAGGAATAGAGTGTGAATTTCAAAATAAAAGATGAAAACGTGAAAATGTTGAATTTGGCAAGTTTGGGAATGTCCCCAATGTGATTTGAATGTGTTGAATTATGTGAATTTCAAACTGGAACAACATAAATGTGAAATGTTGAATCTGCCATTAAGAATGAATGGGGCAAAAATCGCCGTAAATTTGTGAATTTTGCGAAAACGGAAAATTTTTGGAAGGAAAAAAATCTAAGCAGTGTTGCCATGAATATTTGGAATAAGTGAAAAGTGGAATGGAGTGAATCGGTTGAAGTATGTGGAAGTAGTTAAGCGCCGAAAAAGTGGGCAGAATAAGTAGAATAATAATAACTAGAATTTGCAATTCCTGAAGGAATTGCGTGTGAAGGTGAAGAAGTTGAATAAATATTTAAGGAATGCTGCAGAATGATGTTGAAACGAGTTGAATCGGTTGAAAAATGTAGAAATGAGAAGGGAAAAGGAACTGGGTGTGAATTTCAAAATAAAAGATGTGAAGTTTTTGGTAAGTTGTGGAATAGGAAAAAAAAAGATGAACAGTTGAAAGTTGGAATGGGTCGAATCGGTTGAAAAATGTAGAAATGAGAAGGGGAAAAGGAAATGGGTGTGAATTTCAAAATAAAAGACGCGAAGTTTTTGGTAAGTGGGAAGTTGTGGAATAGGTAGAAAAATGATGAACAGTTGAAAGTTGGAATGGGTTGAATCGGTTGAAAAATGTAGAAATGAGAAAGGAAAAGGGAATATTGTGAATTTCAAAATAAAAGATGTGAAGTTTTTGGGAAGTTGTGGAATAGGTAGAAAAATGATGAACAGTTGAAAGTTGGAATGGGTTGAATCGGTTGAAAAATGTGGAAATTAGAGTAGAAAAACGAATTTTTAGAGAATTTTGGTTGAATTTCAAAATAAAAGATGTGAAGTTTTCGGTAAGTGGGAAGTTGTGGAATAGGTAGGCAAAAGATGAACAGTTGAAAGTTGGAATGGGTTGAATCGGTTGAAAAATGTAGAAATGAGAAGGGAAAAGGGAAAAAGGAATTGGGTGTGAATTTCAAAATAAAAGGTGAAAACGTGAAAATGTTGAATTAGGCAAGTTTGGGAATGTCCCCAATGTGATTTGAATGTGTTGAATGATGTGAATTTCAAACTGGAACAACGTTAATGTGAAATGTTGAATCTGCCATTAAGAATGAATGGGGCGAAATTCGCCATAAATTTGTGAATTTTGCGAAAACGGAAAAATTTTTGAACGAAAAAAATCTAAGCAGCCGTGCCATGAATATTTGGAATAAGTGAAAAGTGGAACGGAGTGAATCGGTTGAAGTATGTGGAACTAGTTAAGCGTCAAAAAAGTGAGCGGAAGATGTAGAATAATAATAATAACTAGAATTTGCAATTCCTGAAGGAATTGCGTGTGAAGGTGAAGAAGTTGAATAAATATTTAAGGAATGTTGCAGAATGATGTTGAAACGAGTTGAATCGGTTAAAAAATGTAGAAATGAGAAGGGAAAAAGGAACTGGGTGTGAATTTCAAAATAAAAGATGTGAAATTTTGGGTAAGTTGTGGAATAGGAAAAAAAATGATGAACAGTTGAAAGTTGGAATGGGTTGAATCGGTTGAAAAATGTAGAAATGAGAAGGGAAAAAGGAAATGGGTGTGAATTTCAAAATAAAAGACGTGAAGTTTTTGGTAAGTGGGAAGTTGTGGAATAGGTAGAAAAATGATGAACAGTTGAAAGTTGGAATGGGTTGAATCGGTTGAAAAATGTAGAAATGAGAAGGGAAAAAGGAATTGGGTGTGAATTTCAAAATAAAAGATGTGAAGTTTTTGGGAAGTTGTGGAATAGGTAGAAAAAGGATGAACAGTTGAAAGTTGGAATGGGTTGAATCGGTTGAAAAATGTAGAAATTATAGTAGAAAAAGGAAATTTTAGAGAATTTTGGTTGAATTTCAAAATAAAAGAGGTGAAGTTTTTGGTAAGTAGGAAGTTGTGGAATAGGTAGGCAAAAGATGAATAGTTGAAAGTTGGAATGAGTTGAATCGGTGGAAAAATGTAGAAGTTAGAAGTGAAAAACGAAATTTTATGAAATTTTGCAAAATTTTATGCAAATTTTAAAAGTGAAAACGTGAAAACTTTGAATTTGGCAAGTTCGGGAATGTCCCCAATGTGATTTGAATGTGTTGAATTGTGTGAATTTCAAACTGGAACAACGTAAATGTGAAATGTTGAATCTGCCATTAAGAATGAATGGGGCAAAAATCGCCATAAATTTGTGAATTTTGGGAAAACGGATAATTTTTGGAAGGAAAAAAATTTAAGCAGTGTTGCCATGAATATTTGGAATAAGTGAAAAGTGGAATGGAGTGAATCGGTTGAAGAATGTGGAAGTAGTTAAGCGCCGAAAAAGTGGGCAGAATAAGTAGAATAATAATAACTAGAATTTGCAATTCCTGAAGGAATTGCGTGTGAAGGTGAAGAAGTTGAATAAATATTTAAGGAATGTTGAAGAATGATGTTGAAACGAGTTGAATCGGTTGAAAAATGTAGAAATGAGAAGGGAAAAAGGAATTGGGTGTGAATTTCAAAATAAAAGATGTGAAGTTTTTGGGAAGTTGTGGAATAGGTAGAAAAATGATGAACAGTTGAAAGTTGGAATGGGTTGAATCGGTTGAAAAATGTAGAAATGAGAAGGGAAAAAGGAATTGGGTGTGAATTTCAAAATAAAAGATCTGAAGTTTTTGGTAAGTGGGAAGTTGTGGAATAGGTAGAAGAATGATGAACAGTTGAAAGTTGGAATGGGTTGAATCGGTAGAAAAATGTAGAAATGAGAAGGGAAAAAGGAATTGGGTGTGAATTTCAAAATAAAAGATGTGAAGTTTTTGGTAAGTGGGAAGTTGTGGAATAGGTAGAAAAAGGATGAACAGTTGAAAGTTGGAATGGGTTGAATCGGTTGAAAAATGTAGAAATGAGAAGGGAAAAAGGAATTGGGTGTGAATTTCAAAATAAAAGATGTGAAGTTTTTGGGAAGTGGGAAGTTGTGGAATAGGTAGGCAAAAGACAAACAGTTGAAAGTTGGAATGGGATGAATCGGTTGAAAAATGTAGAAATGAGAAGGGAAAAAGGAATTGGGTGTGAATTTCAAAATAAAAGATGTGAGGTTTTTGGGAAGTGGGAAGTTGTGGAATAGGTAGAAAAATGATGAAGAGTTGAAAGTTGGAATGGGTTGAATCGGTTGAAAAATGTAGAAATGAGAAGGGAAAAAGGAATTGGGTGTGAATTTCAAAATAAAAGAAGTGAAGTTTTTGGTAAGTTGGAAGTTCTTGAATAGGTAGAAAAATGATGAACAGTTGAAAGTTGGAATGGGTTGAATCGGTTGAAAAATGTAGAAATTAGAGTAGAAAAAAGGAAATTTTAGAGAATTTTGGTTGAATTTCAAAATAAAAGATGTGAAGTTTTTGGTAAGTGGGAAGTTGTGGAATAGGTAGAGAAAAGATGAACAGTTGAAAGTTGGAATGGGTTGAATCGGTTGAAAAATGTAGAAATGAGAAGGGAAAAGGGAAAAAGGAATTGGGTGTGAATTTCAAAATAAAAGATGAAAACGTGAAAATGTTGAATTTGGCAAGTTTGGGAATGTCCCCAATGTGATTTGAATGTGTTGAATGATGTGAATTTCAAACTGGAACAACGTAAATGTGAAATGTTGAATCTGCCATTAAGAATGAATGGGGCAAAATTCGCCGTAAATTTGGGAATTTTGCGAAAACGGAAAATTTTTGGAAGGAAAAAAATCTAAGCAGTGTTGCCATGAATATTTGGAATAAGTGAAAAGTGGAATGGAGTGAATCGGTTGAAGTATGTGGAAGTAGTTAAGCGCCGAAAAAGTGAGCGGAATAAGTTGAATAATAATAATAATAATAATAAAGGACAGGAATAACAATAGTGTGAAGGTCTTCACCTTCACACTAATAAAGGACAGGAATAACAATAGTGTGAAGGTCTTCACCTTCACACTAACTAGAATTTGCAATTCCTGAAGGAATTGCGTGTGAAGGTGAAGAAGTTGAATAAATATTTAAGGAATGCTGCAGAATGATGTTGAAACGAGTTGAATCGGTTGAAAAATGTAGAAATGAGAAGGGAAAAGGAACTGGGTGTGAATTTCAAAATAAAAGATGTGAAGTTTTTGGTAAGTTGTGGAATAGGAAAAAAAAAGATGAACAGTTGAAAGTTGGAATGGGTCGAATCGGTTGAAAAATGTAGAAATGAGAAGGGGAAAAGGAAATGGGTGTGAATTTCAAAATAAAAGACGCGAAGTTTTTGGTAAGTGGGAAGTTGTGGAATAGGTAGAAAAATGATGAACAGTTGAAAGTTGGAATGGGTTGAATCGGTTGAAAAATGTAGAAATGAGAAAGGAAAAGGGAATATTGTGAATTTCAAAATAAAAGATGTGAAGTTTTTGGGAAGTTGTGGAATAGGTAGAAAAATGATGAACAGTTGAAAGTTGGAATGGGTTGAATCGGTTGAAAAATGTGGAAATTAGAGTAGAAAAACGAATTTTTAGAGAATTTTGGTTGAATTTCAAAATAAAAGATGTGAAGTTTTCGGTAAGTGGGAAGTTGTGGAATAGGTAGGCAAAAGATGAACAGTTGAAAGTTGGAATGGGTTGAATCGGTTGAAAAATGTAGAAATGAGAAGGGAAAAGGGAAAAAGGAATTGGGTGTGAATTTCAAAATAAAAGGTGAAAACGTGAAAATGTTGAATTAGGCAAGTTTGGGAATGTCCCCAATGTGATTTGAATGTGTTGAATGATGTG
The DNA here is from genome assembly GCF_033458585.1 of Syngnathus typhle. Taxonomy (NCBI): domain Eukaryota; kingdom Metazoa; phylum Chordata; class Actinopteri; order Syngnathiformes; family Syngnathidae; genus Syngnathus; species Syngnathus typhle. Next base: position 14,667,051 of record NC_083740.1, read on the forward strand.
AATTTCAAACTGGAACAACGTTAATGTGAAATGTTGAATCTGCCATTAAGAATGAATGGGGCGAAATTCGCCATAAATTTGTGAATTTTGCGAAAACGGAAAAATTTTTGAACGAAAAAAATCTAAGCAGCCGTGCCATGAATATTTGGAATAAGTGAAAAGTGGAACGGAGTGAATCGGTTGAAGTATGTGGAACTAGTTAAGCGTCAAAAAAGTGAGCGGAAGATGTAGAATAATAATAATAACTAGAATTTGCAATTCCTGAAGGAATTGCGTGTGAAGGTGAAGAAGTTGAATAAATATTTAAGGAATGTTGCAGAATGATGTTGAAACGAGTTGAATCGGTTGAAAAATGTAGAAATGAGAAGGGAAAAGGAACTGGGTGTGAATTTCAAAATAAAAGATGTGAAGTTTTTGGTAAGTTGTGGAATAGGAAAAAAAATGATGAACAGTTGAAAGTTGGAATGGGTTGAATCGGTTGAAAAATGTAGAAATGAGAAGGGAAAAAGGAAATGGGTGTGAATTTCAAAATAAAAGACGTGAAGTTTTTGGTAAGTGGGAAGTTGTGGAATAGGTAGAAAAAGTGATGAACAGTTGAAAGTTGGAATGGGTTGAATCGGTTGAAAAATGTAGAAATGAGAAGGGAAAAAGGAAGTGGGTGTGAATTTCAAAATAAAAGATGTGAAGTTTTTGGTAAGTGGGAAGTTGTGGAATAGGTCGAAAAATGATGAACAGTTGAAAGTTGGAATGGGTTGAATCGGTTGAAAAATGTAGAAATGAGAAGGAAAAAAGGAATTGGGAGTGAATTTCAAAATAAAAGATGTGAAGTTTTTGGTAAGTGGGAATTTGTGGAATAGGTAGAAAAATGATGAACAGTTGAAAGTTGGAATGGGTTGAATCGGTTGAAAAATGTAGAAATGAGAAGGGAAAAAGGAAGTGGGTGTGAATTTCAAAATAAAAGATGTGAAGTTTTTGGGAAGTTGTGGAATAGGTATAAAAATGATGAACAGTTGAAAGTTGGAATGGGTTGAATCGGTTGAAAAATGTAGAAATTAGAGTAGAAAAACGAAATTTTAGAGAATTTTGGTTGAATTTCAAAATAAAAGATGTGAAGTTTTTGGTAAGTGGGAAGTTGTGGAATAGGTAGGCAAAAGATGAATAGTTGGAAGTTGGAACGAGTGGAATCGGTGGAAAAATGTAGAAGTTAGAAGTGAAAAAGGAAATTTTATGAAATTTTGCAAAATTTTATGCAAATATTAAAAGTGAAAACGTGAAAATTTTGAATTTGGGAAGTTTGGGAATGTCCCCAATGTGATTTGAATGTGTTGAATGATGTGAATTTCAAACTGGAACAACGTAAATGTGAAATGTTGAATCTGCCATTAAGAATGAATGGGGCAAAAATCGCCATAAATTTATGAATTATGCGAAAACGGAAAATTTTTGGAATGAGAAAAATGTGAGCAGTCGTGCCATGAATATTTGGAATAAGTGAAAAGTGGAATGGAGTGAATCGGTTGAAGTATGTGGAAGTAGTTAAGCGTCAAAAAAGTGGGCAGAAGATGTTGAATAATAATAATAATAATAAAGGACAGGAATAACAATAGTGTGAAGGTCTTCACCTTCACACTAATAAAGTACAGGAATAACAATAGTGTGAAGGTCTTCACCTTCACACTAATAAAGGACAGGAATAACAATAGTGTGAAGGTCTTCACCTTCACACTAATAACTAGAATTTGCAATTCCTGAAGGAATTGCGTGTGAAGGTGAAGAAGTTGAATAAATATTTAAGGAATGTTGCAGAATGATGTTGAAACGAGTTGAATCGGTTGAAAAATGTAGAAATGAGAAGGGAAAAAGGAACTGGGTGTGAATTTCAAAATAAAAGATGTGAAGTTTTTGTTAAGTTGTGGAATAGGTAAAGAAATGATGAACAGTTGAAAGTTGGAATGGTTTGAATCGGTTGAAAAATGTAGAAATGAGAAGGGAAAAAGGAATTGGGTGGGAATTTCAAAATAAAAGACGTGAAGTTTTTGGTAAGTGGGAAGTTGTGGAATAGGTAGAGAAAAGATGAACAGTTGAAAGTTGGAATGGGTTGAATCGGTTGAAAAATGTAGAAATGAGAAGGGAAAAAGGAATTGGTTGTGAATTTCAAAATAAAAGAAGTGAAGTTTTTGGTAAGTGGGAAGTTGTTGAATAGGTAGAGAAAAGATGAACAGTTGAAAGTTGGAATGGGTTGAATCGGTTGAAAAATGTAGAAATGAGAAGGGAAAAGGGAAAAAGGAATTGGGTGTGAATTTCAAAATAAAAGATGAAAACGTGAAAATGTTGAATTTGGCAAGTTTGGGAATGTCCCCAATGTGATTTGAATGTGTTGAATTATGTGAATTTCAAACAGGAACAACGTAAATGTGAAATGTTGAATCTGCCATTAAGAATGAATGGGGCAAAAATCGCCGTAAATTTGTGAATTTTGCGGAAACGGAAAATTTTTGGAACGAGACAAATGTGAGCACCCATGCCATGAATATTTGGAATAAGTGAAAAGTGGAATGGAGTGAATCGGTTGAAGTATGTGGAAGTAGTTAATGGACAAAAAAGTGAGCGGAAGATGTTGAATAATAATAATAACTAGAATTTGCAATTCCTGAAGGAATTGCGTGTGAAGGTGAAGAAGTTGAATAAATATTTAAGGAATGTTGCAGAATGATGTTGAAACGAGTTGAATCGGTTGAAAAATGTAGAAATGAAAAGGGAAAAGGAACTGGGTGTGAATTTCAAAATAAAAGATGTGAAGTTTTTGGTAAGTTGTGGAATAGGAAAAAAATGATGAACAGTTGAAAGTTGGAATGGGTTGAATCGGTTGAAAAATGTAGAAATGAGAAGGGAAAAAGGAAATGGGTGTGAATTTCAAAATAAAAGATGTGAAGTTTTTGGGAAGTGGGAAGTTGTGGAATAGGTAGAAAAAGTGATGAACAGTTGAAAGTTGGAATGGGTTGAATCGGTTGAAAAATGTAGAAATGAGAAGGGAAAAAGGAATTGGGTGTGAATTTCAAAATAAAAGATGTGAAGTTTTTGGGAAGTGGGAAGTTGTGGAATAGGTATAAAAATGATGAACAGTTGAAAGTTGGAATGGGTTGAATCGGTTGAAAAATGTAGAAATTAGAGTAGAAAAACGAAATTTTAGAGAATTTTGGTTGAATTTCAAAATAAAAGATGTGAAGTTTTTGGTAAGTGGGAAGTTGTGGAATAGGTAGGCAAAAGATGAATAGTTGAAAGTTGGAACGAGTTGAATCGGTGGAAAAATGTAGAAGTTAGAAGTGAAAAACGAAATTTTATGAAATTTTGCAAAATTTTATGCAAATATTAAAAGTGAAAACGTGAAAATTTTGAATTTGGGAAGTTTGGGAATGTCCCCAATGTGATTTGAATGTGTTGAATGATGTGAATTTCAAACTGGAACAACGTAAATGTGAAATGTTGAATCTGCCATTAAGAATGAATGGGGCAAAAATCGCCATAAATTTATGAATTATGCGAAAACGGAAAATTTTTGGAACGAGAAAAATGTGAGCAGTCGTGCCATGAATATTTGGAATAAGTGAAAAGTGGAATGGAGTGAATCGGTTGAAGTATGTGGAAGTAGTTAAGCGTCAAAAAAGTGGGCAGAAGATGTTGAATAATAACTAGAATTTGCAATTCCTGAAGGAATTGCGTGTGAAGGTGAAGAAGTTGAATAAATATTTAAGGAATGTTGAAGAATGATGTTGAAACGAGTTGAATCGGTTGAAAAATGTAGAAATGAGAAGGGAAAAAGGAATTGGGTGTGAATTTCAAAATAAAAGATGTGAAGTTTTTGGGAAGTTGTGGAATAGGTAGAAAAATGATGAACAGTTGAAAGTTGGAATGGGTTGAATCGGTTGAAAAATGTAGAAATGAGAAGGGAAAAAGGAATTGGGTGTGAATTTCAAAATAAAAGATCTGAAGTTTTTGGTAAGTGGGAAGTTGTGGAATAGGTAGAAGAATGATGAACAGTTGAAAGTTGGAATGGGTTGAATCGGTAGAAAAATGTAGAAATGAGAAGGGAAAAAGGAATTGGGTGTGAATTTCAAAATAAAAGATGTGAAGTTTTTGGTAAGTGGGAAGTTGTGGAATAGGTAGAAAAAGGATGAACAGTTGAAAGTTGGAATGGGTTGAATCGGTTGAAAAATGTAGAAATGAGAAGGGAAAAAGGAATTGGGTGTGAATTTCAAAATAAAAGATGTGAAGTTTTTGGGAAGTGGGAAGTTGTGGAATAGGTAGGCAAAAGACAAACAGTTGAAAGTTGGAATGGGATGAATCGGTTGAAAAATGTAGAAATGAGAAGGGAAAAAGGAATTGGGTGTGAATTTCAAAATAAAAGATGTGAGGTTTTTGGGAAGTGGGAAGTTGTGGAATAGGTAGAAAAATGATGAAGAGTTGAAAGTTGGAATGGGTTGAATCGGTTGAAAAATGTAGAAATGAGAAGGGAAAAAGGAATTGGGTGTGAATTTCAAAATAAAAGAAGTGAAGTTTTTGGTAAGTTGGAAGTTCTTGAATAGGTAGAAAAATGATGAACAGTTGAAAGTTGGAATGGGTTGAATCGGTTGAAAAATGTAGAAATTAGAGTAGAAAAAAGGAAATTTTAGAGAATTTTGGTTGAATTTCAAAATAAAAGATGTGAAGTTTTTGGTAAGTGGGAAGTTGTGGAATAGGTAGAGAAAAGATGAACAGTTGAAAGTTGGAATGGGTTGAATCGGTTGAAAAATGTAGAAATGAGAAGGGAAAAGGGAAAAAGGAATTGGGTGTGAATTTCAAAATAAAAGATGAAAACGTGAAAATGTTGAATTTGGCAAGTTTGGGAATGTCCCCAATGTGATTTGAATGTGTTGAATGATGTGAATTTCAAACTGGAACAACGTAAATGTGAAATGTTGAATCTGCCATTAAGAATGAATGGGGCAAAATTCGCCGTAAATTTGGGAATTTTGCGAAAACGGAAAATTTTTGGAAGGAAAAAAATCTAAGCAGTGTTGCCATGAATATTTGGAATAAGTGAAAAGTGGAATGGAGTGAATCGGTTGAAGTATGTGGAAGTAGTTAAGCGCCGAAAAAGTGAGCGGAATAAGTTGAATAATAATAATAATAATAATAAAGGACAGGAATAACAATAGTGTGAAGGTCTTCACCTTCACACTAATAAAGGACAGGAATAACAATAGTGTGAAGGTCTTCACCTTCACACTAATAAAGGACAGGAATAACAATAGTGTGAAGGTCTTCACCTTCACACTAATAATAAAGGACAGGAATAACAATAGTGTGAAGGTCTTCACCTTCACACTAATAATAATAAAGGACAGGAATAACAATAGTGTGAAGGTCTTCACCTTCACACTAACTAGAATTTTGCAATTTCTGGAGAAATTGCGTGTGAAGGCGAAATGTATGAATAACTTCTTCGGGGAATGCTGCCGAACGATGTTGAAACGTGTTGAATTACTTGAGAAATGTAGAATATTTGGAGAATTTGTGGCGAATTTCAAAATAAAAGATGTGAAGTTTTTGGTAAGTGGGAAGTTGTGGAATAGGTCGAAAAATGATGAACAGTTGAAAGTTGGAATGGGTTGAATCGGTTGAAAAATGTAGAAATGAGAAGGGAAAAAGGAATTGGGTGTGAATTTCAAAATAAAAGATGTGAAGGTTTTGGGAAGTTGTGGAATAGGTCGAAAAATGATGAACAGTTGAAAGTTGGAATGGGTTGAATCGGTTGAAAAATGTAGAAATGAGAAGGGAAAAGGGAATTGGGTGTGAATTTCAAAATAAAAGATGTGAAGTTTTTGGTAAGTGGGAAGTACAGTAGGGGTGTCCAAACCTTTTGCAAGGAGGGCCATATTTAGTAACGTGAAGGGGCCCGGGTGCCAATATTTATTTTCGGTTCTCTTCCGGGGGGGGCTTGTAATGGGACGTCGGACGCTGCGCGCTCGCTTCTCTTCCGTGTGTGTGTGTGTGTGTGTGTGTGTGTGTGTGCGTGTGTGCGTGCGTGCGTGCGTGCTTGCCTGTTTGTGAGTTTCAAATCCAAGATCGGACACTAGCACCGCAGCAAATGCCCCAGCATTTCTATAAACTTCTATAAGTTTGAGCGAAATCATTCTTACGGATGGTTCATGAATACGGACCAATGTCCCAGCTGGAGATCAGTGAAACCAACCCCTGTGCTGGGAAGCAGTGGATGAATGGTTAAGAATGTGGTCTGTGACTGAAGGGCTCCGTGTTAGATTTACCCTGAGAACTCAAATGGAGTGTACTTGCAGTGTTCACATCTGTGAGTGGTTGAATGCAAGGATGAAATTGTATTCAATACAAAGGGTTTTGATCCGTAGTCTCTGGAATTTAAATGCCAATAGTTAACCTTAAAACAATCCCCATCTCAATTCGGGAAATATTTCTCATTTTTGACAGAAAACAGCAAACTGATCTCACACTGCTTAAAACAACAAATAATGGGGCCAATAATGAGAGTTGTTTAATATTTTGACTACCACAAGGAGTAAGTCGAGCAAGTCAAGAATATTACAAACATTATAATGGCGTACAGTTCAATACCACATACAACTACAAACACAAGAATGAAGATATTAATAAATGAATATCTTATTCAAAGTGTCACTCAGTACTGTACATTACCTTCAGTTTGTCATATAACGTGTTTTTGTTGACTTTGTTTAAATTTGTTTTGTTTCATGTTGTCGTTTTCTGGTGTTCCTACCCAGTCTTGTCTAATTCTTAGATTTTTGTCTTCACGTGTTCTCGTCAGCCCTGTCCCTCAATCAGTATCTACCAATCAGCTCCCTCCAGCCACTCATGTTTTGTCCTGGTGTGCCTCTTTGTCTCATCTTTTTCTTTGTATTTAATTTCTCACTTTCTTTCAATCTGTGTTTGCATTGTCTAATTTGTCATCATGTTTTCTTAGTCCCGTCATTTCATGTTTCCTGTTTTGCTGGGTTTATTAGCTGTTTGTTTGGTACATTGTAGCTCTTTTTGGGGAGGGGAAATTTGTTAATTAAACATGTTAATAACATAATTTGCTTAATTTTGCTTTTTCCTCGTTAGTCCTTTGAGTACATCCTATACTTGTGCCTTGCCTTCCTACTTGTCTTCACTTGGGTTCTCCACTTTTTGCCACCACAAACACTAAAACCTAATTCTGAAAATGGACACAATACACAGACCAAAGGATCCAGCAGGAGGTGCATAGCGTTGCCCTACATGCCGTTGCCCTACACGCCATCTGTCTGCTTGTCATCAACCTCAGCCTGCTGGCCAAGCTCTCTGGTGACAGGCTGAAGAGGCGAATTTTTCAATTTTGAAATGCAGACAATATTTCTGTGCTGCAACACTGCAGGATTTGGCACTGCATCGAGGCAGCTCATGGTCGCTGTTCCTATGCCACGGTTGCTCACGGCTGCCATTCCTATTTGGATCTCATAACAGCTCAGCGACTGCTCATAGCTCAGTTTCTCAACCATGTTCTCATTGGTATACCCAGACCACCCCGCCAGTCCCCTGTCCACATCATGCCTGGGTGGCCGGGACTGTCGTGCCAGTTGCCTACCTATGTCACAACTTGGCGGCTAGGACCACACCTGGCCATTTAGCAACAGGTCCGCCCGTACTGCCACGTCAATCAGCTGTCTACGTCCCAACTGATGCGTCCGGACTGCTGCACCAGTCCCCTGTCCATGTCACAACAGAAAGGCCGTGCCCGCCACAGCAGTCGCATGTCCATGAAACAGCGAGGTAGGCCAGACTGCTGTGCAAGTCGCCTGTCCACGTCATGACTGTCCCGCACAAATTGCCATGCCATTTGCCTGTCCATATCACAATTGTCCCGCATGGACCCTAGTGCCAGTCACCTAGCCACGTCATGACTTGCTATTATGGACTGCTGCAACAGTCATATGTCAACGACATGACCGGCCCACGAGGACAGCCGTGCCAGCCGCTTGTCTATGTTATAACTGGCCTGCACCAACGACTGACCCAATTCCCTCTCCCAGCTGTCACACCGCGTTGAGGTTGTCTCGTCTGAGGTTTTGTATGGCCTTTCATTTCCTGTTTTATTTTTACACCCTGATTCCGCTCATTCCTCTTCATTTGACCTTCCTCACCCTGATTCCTAATTGTGTCCACCTGTTCCCAATTATCATTAGTCCCCTGTCTTGTACCAAATGCTGTGTCCAAATTCCCAGTCTATGTACCCGAAGGCCAGTTTTTCGACCAGTTTTTAGGCAACATGACATCATTTCCGGCATAACTTGATAGCACGTCACATGACACACAAATGCAGTTTTGAAACTGGGCTTCGTTTCCATGGCAATGGGCTTGTTAGTGTGAAGGCGAATTCTACACCGTTCACTATTACCGTTTTTTTCCATGTATAATGCGCAAAATTTAACTAATTTATTGTCCTAAAATCTGGGGTGCGCATTATACATGGGTACAAAAAATATATATATATATATATAAGAAAACCATGGTAAAACAATTTTTTGAAGAAAATCTTGTCACGGATGGTTCTTTACAACGTCACTTTCCTCCCTTTTCATTTTAACCTAACCGATCGCCGTGGTGCCTTTCTGGGCAGTCGGAGAAATCAACGCCAACAAAAGTCAAGTTTATTTATTTAAAAAAAAAATACATCCAGCCTGGTTAAGAAATCACCAGAAAGGTCACCATGACAATTGTGAATAATAAATAAATATTATATATATTATACATATTATTATTATAATAATAAATAATTGTGATAAATAACTGGAACATCACTCAAATATTGGTGATCCCGTTGAGAGTCTCACATATTTCTTTTTCCTACTGCATGCGCAGTGAATAACATCCGGTTGTTCCCAAAGATGATTTTTTTTCTGAAATAATTTTACGTTTACGGACTTAAGTAACCCGGCCGGGTCATACCAAAGACTATAAAAATTGGACCCATTGCCTCCCTGCTTGGCACTCAGCATTAAGGGTTGGAATTGGGGAGTTAGATCACCAAGTGATTCCCGAGCGCGGTGCCGCCGCTGCTGCTCACTGCTCCCCTCTCCCCCAGGGGATGGATCAAAATCACACGGGGATGGGTCAAATGCAGAGGACAAATTTCACCACACCCAGATGCGTGTCTGACGATCATTGGGACTTTAAAAAAATAATAAAGTCAAAATTTGGGTGCGTATTATACATGGGTACAGGCTTTTTTTCCAGCATCGACATGCCATTTTTAGGGTGCGTATTATACATGGGGGAGCATTATACATGGAAAAAAACGGTATTCCACTTCTTTTATTCTCCTCACTTTTTTGTCCTGCTACTACTTCCTCATAATTCATCTGATTCATTTCATTCTACTTTTGACGTAGTCCAAATATTCACGTGATGAGTGCTTGCATTTTTCTCATTCCAAAAGTTTTCCGTTTTCGTAAAATTCGCAAATTTCTGTAAAATGTCCGGCAAATATTTCCCCATTTATTCTTAATGACACAGTCAACATTTCACATTCCAGTTTGAAATTCACATCATTCAGCACATTCAAATAACATTGGGGAAGATTTTCAACATTCCCAAAATTTCCAGGTTAAAAATTGTCACGTTTTCACGTTTAAAATTTGCGCAAAATTTCACAAAATGTAGTTTTTTTCTTTCTAATTTCTACATTTTTCAATCGATTCAGCCCGTTCCAACTTTCAACTGTTCATCTTTTGCTTACCTATTCCAAAACCTCCCACTTACCAAAAATTCAAAATTTTCAATTTTGAAATTCTCGCCAAATTTGACAAAATTAAGTTTTTCCCCTCTAATCCTAGATTATTTGACGGATTCAACCAATCCCAACTTTAAACAGTTCACCTTATGCTTACCATATTCAGACCCTTCACCCCCACTTCCACTATGTATTTCATCCCTTCACCCCCACTTCTAGTGTGACAGCCATCTTGGAGTGACCCAGAAGTGCCCCACAATGAACACCAAGTTAACCCCAATCCCAAAACAAACAGGAAGTGCCCCAAAATGAACAGGAAGTACCCCAACATGAATAGGAAGTGAACTGGAAGTGCCCCAAACTTAACAGGAAGTGAACCAGAAGTGCCCGAAATCAAACCGGAAGTGACCTGAATTGAACTGGAAGTGACAAAAATAAACCAGAAGTGAATTATTTTGAACAGGAAGTGACCCAAATTGAACTGGAAGTGCCCCCAAATAAACCGGAAGTGACCTCAATTGAACTGGGAGTGCCCCCAAACAAACGAGAAGTGCCCCAAATAAATCGGTAGTGACCTCAATTACACCAGAACAGCCAAACAAACTGAAAGTGCAGCAAATTTTGTTTTTCACTTCTAATGTCTCCATTATTCAACTGATTCAACCAGTTAAAACTTTATGCCTACCTATTCCACAACTTCCCACTTACCAAAAATTCAAAATTTTCAACTTTAAAATACAAATTTTACAGAATTTTGTTTTCCCCTTCCAATTCCTACATTAATTGAGCGATTCAACCTGTTCCAACTTTAAACATCATTCTGTAGCATCATTCTGTAGCATTTATTCATCTTTTTCGCCTTCACACGCAATTTCTCTAGAAATTGCAAATTCTAGTTTATTATTATTACTTAATAGAATATTTATTTAGGAACTCAGAACAGTAGGTGTCAAACATAGAGCCGAAAAAATAAAACACTCAAATCCAATTTTTTTTGTGCTTTGGAATTTGTGGATTGACCAATAGTTACATATGTATCTAAAATGGGTTTCTGGTTAATATATCGACATTTATAAAAATGCCATTTAGCCAGCAGTATCTAAGAAATGTATATTTGTTCAGATTTGTTGCATGGGGTAGACTTAAGTATTTTTGATTCCCTCGTTTCTTTTCACTCCGCTGTTGGATAGGATATTTATGACTGCGGCTTTGTAGCAGACCTTCATGACTTCCACATTGCGACACTCTCTACTACAGCAATGCATTTGACGCTACTTGACAGCCCACTTGCCTTAACTGTCTGAAACGAAGATGGAAAAAGCTCTTGTACGCAAGTGTTTGGTCTTTCCAGTGAAGCATTTACTTTGAAGTTCCAGACAGAAGTGGTATGTCTTTGCTTGACCAATTGGGGCATTTTTGGATGGCTCTGCATATGAAATGTCGAGAATGACATAGCCTTAACCCACGGCCCGTCGACATAGAAACGAGGCCAGATTCGCCGGCTCGTTGTCGAAGGCTGCGTGAGTTTGAACACCAGCGGTGCATCTTGTCGCGCCGGAATTACGTCACGTCGTCGCCATATTGTGCGTTGAAGGATACTGCATATTAATTTGTACAGAGCTATTCCGCCAATCCATATTCGCCATGCTTATGCGGCCACGGAGGACCCAGCCTTCGAACTGGCTTTGGAGGAGGAAGCCTGTGAATTTGGACACAGCTAGTGTTTCCCTGAAAGGGAGGGTAAACCGAGGATGGTTCATTTTTCACAAACTACTTCAGTTTAAGTATTTTTCTTTTACCTTGAATATGAAATATAAGTTAGCATTTTTATTTTTTCCATTCATTTTGGAGAAATACAGTGGTACCTCTTTTAACAAACGCCAATATGACAAACCTTTTGAGATATGAACAGGAGCCTCGCAATTTTTTTGCATCTACTTACAAACCAAATTTCGACTTCCCAACCCCTTTTATGTCCTTTGCTGAACCATTCCCTGTTCGTCTCGACGCGTGAGCAGTGTAATACACAAGTAGTGTAGTCGAGTATGTCTCCTAGGACGAACTGAAACTCAAAATCGTAAAGAAGCATGGCGAAGGCATGCGTATCATCGAGCTCACAAAGACTATGGCCGGTGTTGTGCCAAAGCTGGTATCGCATGTAAATCAGCGAAGAGTGGAAGTCGTTGTCGTCTGGCAGACAGTACCAGCTTGTTTTTAATAAAAACGTGAGCGTGTTTGTCAATTTCAATCTTTAGAAGCTTAGTTCTTTTTCCTTTACCGTTTTTTTCCTTGTATAATGCGCAAAATTTAACTAATTTATTGTCCTAAAATCTGGGGTGCGCATTATACATGGGTACAACAATGTTTTAATTTTTTTTGTTTAATTTTTTTTTTTTTAAGAAAGTCATGGTACAACAAAACCAACAACAGGATTGACCGACAAAGACGTGGAACAAAAAGACAGGGTGACATTACCAAAGACAGGAACAGAAACCAAACAGACATCATGACATCATCCGACGGTGAGCGAGGGGCAGACAGGACTTAAATACAAAACATTACATTGATTGAGGTGACACAGGAAGAGAGGGGCGACGCGAACAGAAACTATGGCAACCTAGACACATAGCCAAACTGGGGACGAGACATGACAAATCTCCCTCCAAATAAAACTTGAAATCACCTTTCTTCTTGTTTGTTGTCAATGGCACATCGCATTCAGCCATCCTGCCCAACACACTTAGTCAGTAAAATTCATAATTGAATAATCAATCCTTGATGGTGTGTTATTGTCAAATATTGTTTGTTTTTTAATCTCCATCGCGGACTGGACGTCATACGGAGGCAGTATGACTGCGCATGCGCACTATGGATCCGATGCGCAGAACGGATGCGCAAGACACGTCAGCTATATAAAGCGAGAGTTGTTTTCTTCCTATTAGTTTCAATTCACAGTTTAATTAGCAGTTTCAATCAGCAAATAACAAAATGCGTATTATAGGTAATATTTTGTTTCACAACACTTTGCCTTGTTCCTTTCGTCTCTGCTGTTCACTTCAAACACGCTCCATACGACCGCAATGCTCTCGTATCAGACGCTTGCTCGATCGATCACCTGCTCATTTGCTGTCACAATGTACCCTACACAAATCCGAAACATTTGTTGCGGCTCCGAGTCACGACGAGGGGCAAGTTTTGGTTTCCAAGGGTGTTTTTATTCCTCTTCAACGTCTCTCCCATACAGAGCCGCCTTTTTCACGTCCGCGCGCCTTTTTCAAATGTGCGCACTGAGCGCGGTGGTGCCTTTACGGGCAGTCGGAGAAATCAACGCCAACAAAAAAAATTACATCCAGCCTAGTTAAGACCATACCAAAGACTGTAAAAATGGGACCCATTGCCTCCCTGCGTGTGTGACGATCATTGGGACTTATAAAAAATAAATAAATAAATAAATAAAATAAATAAAAAAAATTGGGTGCATATTATACATGGGTACAGGCCATTTTTAGGGTGCGTATTATACACGGGGGCGCATTATACATGGAAAAAAACGGTATTTTCTTTTTTTAAATTTGCATTCTGCGTGACGTGCATTCAATGGCCACTCACAGTCGGAGAACTCATTAATTGCACCAAAAAGTATTGACGTGAGCACATTGCAGCATACAATGATTTAGTAGCCTGCATACAATGATTTAGTAGCCTGACTTTTTCTGTGTCTTCTTGGGCAGGGGTGGGCAAACATTTTGACTCGCGGGCCGAACTGGGTTCTAAATTTGGACCGGAGGGCCGAACCAGGAGCAGATGGACGTAGTGTTTGTGTGAAGTACCGTAAATTCCGGACTATTAGCCGCATCGGACTATAAGCCGCACCAGCTAAAATTGGGGGATATTTTAGTTTTTTTCTTATATAAGCCGCACCGGACTATAAGCCGCACGTGCACACGCGTCTTTTACAAAGAAAGACCGTTCACAGAAAGCTTTTTTAAAGTTTTAATAACATACCTTAACATTTCTTTCCAAACACTGCCCGTGCCGCGGCAGTAATACCGCAGCAACACGGAAGTAACACAAGACTAATAGGGCTGGATTAAAAAAAACATACCCGGTAAAAGTCACTGAGATACGGCGGTAACACAGCAGCAACACGGTAGTACAGCACCAACAGGGCTCGTTAAAAAACATACCAGTAAATGTAAAAAAAGAGCTTCATCGTCTTCATCTTCCTCCTGTGCAATGGTGAAACCATCGAAGCCTTCCTCCTCAGCGTCCGATTGGAATAGCGTTAGATATCCTTCGCCTCACACTTTCTCAGTAACTCTTTCGTCGTCGCTTTTGTGCATTTCTTCGAGTGTGATGAGGGTCTGTTCATGGTAATTTTATTCATGCACGAAGCGCTAAATTACATTAAACTAGCGAGCGACACGTTTCGCTCCAGAGTCGACGGGACCACGAAATAAAGAAAAGGGTGACGCAACCGTCTTGACAAACTAGCACGTCTTCTTCGGCGCATTATCTCTTCTTCGTCTGTCTCGCTCTTGCTTCCTGCTAGAGCGCCCTAGAGGCCGTAAAAATCCATAAATACGCCGCGCCGCCATTTAAGCTCTATTTCCGTATTTGACAGCCAAATCGATTGCTTTTAACTTAAAAGCTGCATCAAATGCATTTCTTCGTGTGTTTTCCATGAGGGTGTGTGCGTGATGCGCGAAATGTTCAAAACACAAACTAGCACATATTCTTCGGCGCATTATTTCTTATTATTATTTCTTCTTCGTCTGTCTCGCTGACAAACAAAGAAGAAATAATAATAATAATAAGAAGAAGAAGCAAGAGCGACTTGCTTCCTGCGAGAGCGCCCCCTGGAGGCCGTAAAAATCCATAAATACCCCGCGCCGCCATTTAAGCCTCGGGGTTCAAAGTAACCTTCTGAATAAAATGCATTAAAAGTTCACGTTCATTACAACTTGTTTTTGATGAGCAAAATGTCAGAACAATTTAATTTAAATGCTGATTGATTGGGTTTTAATACAATGCAGATGGTCCAAACAGAGCCACTGCTTTGTGTAATCTCCGAGTCACATGGCAGAGTAAGAGAAAGGGTTTAGAGCCCTTTGACGCAGGTCACCTAGCGTGCATTCCTACTAAAGCTCATAATAGTCACAAGTAGGGGTGTAACGATTCATCGATACACATCGATTAATCGCTCTACGATTTGTTGGCATCGATGCTAAACGTAAACATCGATCTATATCGCCCGTTTTTGACCTTGGACATTAGACGCGACTTTATTTTGAAATCCAGTTCATTGTTGCTTGCTTCCTCTTTCCGGGAGCAGTGCGCGGCGTGTTGTGTTGTGTTGTGAGCCGAGCAGGCACATGAAAGGGGAGCCGACAACTACGCGGCTCCTGGGCTGATGCTATGGCTAGTGTCCAAGAAGACGAGGAAATTCGCTCGCCTTTGGGCTTCAAGTCATTCGTTTGGAAGCACTTTGTAATTTCCTAAATAAAGAGTTTGCAGTACCTTGTTGATTTTGCGTATGAATTGTTATAAATCAGGATATTGTTCTATATCGATCGTAGAGCACTATATCGTGATGTATCATGAATGAATCACAGCAGGCTTTAAGATATCGGCAAATATCGTATCGTGCGTCTTTGTATCGATATGATATCGTATCGTGACAAAACCCGCGATTTACACCCCTAGTCACAAGCAACACAGCCAGAATAAGCAGCAGCCATAGTAGTGTTTCAAAATAGTATTTTTGTTGTTGTTTTTTTCTTCAAGATACCGCAGTGTATAAAAGTGAAATTTATTTTTTATTTTTTTTGCCATTTTTCACATGTCCTGAGTGTTGTTAGTCACCTAAATGTAAAATTCCTTGTTTGGCACGCTCAAACATGGCGAATAAAAAACTCTTAAATCTTGAATCTTGAAGTGATCAAGTCATCAC
The DNA here is from genome assembly GCF_033458585.1 of Syngnathus typhle. Classification (NCBI taxonomy): domain Eukaryota; kingdom Metazoa; phylum Chordata; class Actinopteri; order Syngnathiformes; family Syngnathidae; genus Syngnathus; species Syngnathus typhle. The sequence continues at coordinate 14,682,785 of NC_083740.1, forward strand.
AAAAATCACGGAAAAATCCTTATATAAGCCGCACCTGATTATAAGCCGCAGGGTTCAAAATTTTGGAAAAAAGTCGCGGTTTATCGTCCGGAATTTACGGTAATATAAGCGACCTGTAAAGGTCATTGCATAAAAGATTTTGGCCTTTAGTAGGTAGTAAAGCATGGATATTCCAAACACGTTTTTTGAAAACAAATGCATTTAACAGCATGAAAAAAAAAAGAAAAATTCACTAAAAAACTGCTATCAGTGATTCTCATAAAATACGACACTGTTATTATGAATAACAGTCTCCATCACTTCAGTGCCTGCAGGTCAGATTAATGAAAGATGTTTATCTTATGAGATCACATCAAACGGCAAACATTCTGACCAAATACTATATCATCTTGAAGAATCGGTGAAAGCATACGTCCAAATAAAGTAATCAAAACGGCAACACGGTGAGGGGTATCTGAAAATCAGAGCAGAGTTTTAACTCACAAACACCTGGTAACAGAGGTGAGGAAACGGGAAACACTTCCTTAAAGTAAGCCTTAAGAACTTTACAGGTTAAGATTAGTCGCAAACAGGTGGTGCATCAATATCCTTGAGCATCCTGCTTGTTTGAAAATGAGAATGGTCGCTAGTTTCAGTCCCTGGTATGTGTACAAATCATATTCAAAATGCATTTTTTTACAACAAAGAGCCTCCCCTTCATTTTCAGTGGGAACAGTGTTGTTGGTCTCCCTTCTTTGCTAGTGCGTCATAGTCTGGAGTAAAATTTGTTGTGGCAATTCTTAGGCGAGATCCGAAGTGTTGGTCCGTTTACCTCGATCTGTGACGGGTTGATGTTGATGTGGCTGAACGTCGCGTACATCGAGCCAAATTGGCCACTCTTTTTTAAACACTCGGCATTAATAGAAGGATTCCAAGGGAAGGTTTGTGGGTGGCTTTAGCGTAAAGCTGTATCTGAAAGCTCAGCGCGCGAATTACGAGAATGCTGTCGTCACAGCCCACGCTCTAAATTCGGAACTGATACAAATAGAGCGCGAGTGCGCCATGTCCGTACTACTGAGTAAGTACACGCACTTGTGAGTGTGCACCGAGCTTTCTGACACGGCTTCCGGTAGTAAATGCGCAGGCGAGCGGTTCCCCATCTACTGGGGAAATACAGTCATTGCAGGCAAGATGACCAAAAAAAAATGTTTAATAATACAATTTATTCAGGGTTGGCGGGCCGGATTAAATGGTCCCGTGGGCCGGATGTGGCCCGCGGGCCGTAGTTTGCCCACCCCTGGCATAGCCCATCACGTGGCACAATACTCCACAGGGCTATGCGGGTAAATTGGTAGTCTACCCGGTTTACTTAGATAGGTTGACTATGTTCCAGTCTGTTATATTATATTGCACTAACTTGTTGTCGTGGGTTGTGAGCATGTAGTCGTTGTCCCCGTGTAGTCGTTGTCCCGCGGGCCGTAGTTTGCCCACCCCTGTTTTAGGGGTATTCTTAACAAGTGTGAAACAAGTGTGTTAGAACAGCTTCCCCCCTCCCAAAACAACGTTTCGGAGGTCAAGGTTTTTTGGTTTTCTGTGTTTTACACAGCATAATAGGGCAAAACATTTAATTTTTAGGATAATCTGGCACGTATTATTTGCTTTTACATTGATTCCTCCGTCTTTTGCAAACTTTGTTTACATTGCATATATATATACCGTTTTTTTCCGTGTATAATGCGACCCATGTATAATACGCACCCTAAAAATGGCATGTTGATGCTGGAAAAAAGCCTGTACCCATGTATAATACGCACCCAATTATTATTGTTTTTTTTTTTTTTAAGTCCCAATGATCGTCACACACGCAGGCAGGCAATGGGTCCCATTTTTATAGTCTTTGGTATGGTCTTAACTAGGCTGGATGTATTTTTTTTTGTTGGCGTTGATTTCTCCGGCTGCCCGTAAAGGCACCACCGCGATCAGATGAAAAGAGATAAGTGACGTGCGGACATGTGAAAAAGGCGGCTCTGTATGGGAGAGAAGTTGAAGAGGAATAAAAACACCCTTGTTAACCAAAACTTGCCCCTCGTCGTGACTCGGAGACGCAACAAATGTTTCAGATTTGTGTAGGGTACATTGTGACAGCAAACGAGCAGGTGATCGAGCAAACGTCTGATACGAGAGCATTGCGTTCGTATGGAGCGTGTTTCAAGTGAACAGCAGAGACGAAAGGATCAAGGCAAAGTGTTGTGAAATAAAATATTACCTGTAATACGCATTTTGTTATTTGCTGATTGAAACTATTATAATTAAACTGTGAATTGAAACTAATAGGAAGAAAACTGAACTCTCGCTCTTTATATAGCTGACGTGTCTTGCGCATCCGTTCTGCGCATCGGATCAATAGTGCGCATGCGCAGTGATACTGCCTCCGTATGACGTCCGGTCCGCGATGGAGATTAAAAAACAAACAATATTTGACAATAACACACCATCAAGGATTGCACCATCGCATCAAACGATGTGTCGTCAATTATGAATTTTACTGTCTAAGTGTGTTGGGCAAGATGGATGAATGCGATGCGCTATTGACAACAAACAAGAAGAAAGGTGATTTCAAGTTTTATTTCGAGGGAGATTTGTCATGTCTCGTCCCCAGTTTTGCTGTGTGTCTAGGTTGCCATAGTTTCGGTTCGCATCGCCCCTCCCTTCCTGTGTCACCTCAATCAATGTAACGTGTTTTGTATTTAAGTCCTGTCTGCCCCTCGCTCACCGTCGGATCATTGCATGTGTTACTGTCATGATGTCTGTTTGGTTTCTGTTCCTGTCTTTGGTAATGTCACCCTGTCTTTTTGTTCCACGACTTTGTCGGTCAGTCCTGTTGTTGGTTTTGTTGTACCATGATTTTCTTAAAAAAAAAAAGAAAAGAAAAAAAAAAAAAGAAAAAAAAAATTGTACCCATGTATAATGCGCACCCCAGATTTTAGGACAGTAAATTAGTTAAATTTTGCGCATTATACACGGAAAAAAAACGGTAGTTTAACATCTATCATACTTTTTTTATACTTTATCGTTATAGTGCACTGTTTGGGCAGCTCTTATCTCGTTGTACTTTGTATGACAATAAAAGGCATACTGATTGTCTACTTACAAACCTTTCTACTTACACACCTGATCATGGAACAAATTAAGTTTGTAAGTAGAGGTACCACTGTAATGAAACAACAAATGCTTTTAAAAACATCCACTTTTAATACACAATAGGGTTACAATTAGAGATTAAAACTTGCTCATTGGAAATCATTCTAAAGACTATCACTTAAAAGGTATAAAACAGCTATCAATTGGCACATTTACATGGACATCTCTACGTATAACTACATCAACATATCACAAGGAATAGCCTCTCCGTGGCTGATTTTAGAGAAACAAGCAGCCTCTCTGCAGCTGAAGTGCCCTGTCACGTCTGTCTTTCCTTTCAGCAGTTACCAACATACACAAAGCTGGCTTGTTCATATGTCAATTGAAATTGGTAAGGGTTAATTTGACTTACATTTCCCCTGGAGTCCACATATGCCCAAGGAACCAATCGTATGACATGTCGCAATATGCGGCAAAATGAACAGAGTTTCTGATGTGTCAGACTTTTTTTGTCATGGTTGTGAAGTGTGCCAGATGCCAGACGACCAATCACTGAGTATGTCACACTACACGGGCTATGACCCATCAAGAACTACATATGATTATTTGCACATTATAAAAGTATGCCTAGCACTTTTAAAATATGTTTACAATCAAATGCAAGCAATTCATTTGGAAAGCACGTTACAAAACTAGAAATGAAATCTTGGACTTCCATTCATTTGGTATTTTTTAAATGATCAGTCATGGTCCTCTCAATGCTGAGCCACCACCCTCATTCATTTGAGCTCCTGTGTATGCATGATGCGCTACAATACACAGAAGCAGCTCACAGAGTGCTTCAGCGGAAATAGATTTTTGTCAAGAGTTGCCTTCCATACTTGACAAAAGCAGAAATTGGCAATTTATTCGTATGCTAATTTTCTTTTTAGTTCATTGTTTTATGCCTGTTTTACCACAATCACTTATTTCCTGCACTGGTTGAAATTGCAGAGTATGTTGATTCTTTATGTAATTAAGAATACGACCCGCCCCCACAACTATGAGAAGAAGAGCCTAATCAAGACAATTTGTTCTAATCTTTTCCATTTTTAATGGGACACTTAGAGAGAAAAAAAATATATAAATAGACATCATAATTTATCATATGGTGAATAACTAAGACATTCAAAAGTATTGTAAATCAGAAGAGAGAGGATGTAAGAGGTAAGATTTTGGAGGTTGTTTTAACTTAACATGGTCTCGCAGTAGAAGAGCAGTGTACCACCCAGCGTTTCCAAAATTATGTGAAAGACAGGGAAATACAAAGGGTAAGGCACTAATTGTTTACAGGTGGATCATTAGTGAGAGTCCTCTCCTCTCTGTCCTCTGCACCTCCATCACTGTCTGGTTTGGATCGGCCTCCAAACAAGACAAGCACAGACTGCAACGGACAATCAGGACTGCAGAAAAGATAATTGGAATCAACCTCCCATCTATCCAAGACTTGTACTTGTCCAGCACCAGGAAACGTGCAAGGAACATCTCTACAGACCCTTCTCGCCCAGGTTGCAGTCTGTTTGAACTACCGTTTTTTTCCGTGTATAATGCGCCCCCATGTATAATACGCACCCTAAAAATGGCATGTTGATGCTGGAAAAAAGCCTGTACCCATGTATAATATGCACCCAATTTTTAAAAAAAAAAAAAATTAATTTTTTTTTTTAATTTTTTTTTAAGTCCCAATGATTGTCACACACGCAGGGAGGCAATGGGTCCCATTTTTATAGTCTTTGGTATGGTCTTAAATAGGCTGGATGTATTTTTTTTGTTGCCGTTGATTTCTCCGACTGCCCGTAAAGGCACCACCGCGCTCCGTGCGGACATGTGAAAAAGGCGTGCGGACGTGAAAAACAAACAATATTTGACAATAACACACCATCAAGGATTGCACCATCGCATCAAACGATGTGTCGTCAATTATGAATTTTACTGACTAAGTGTGTTGGGTAGGATGGCTGAATGCGATGCGCGATTGACAACAAACAAGAAGAAAGGTGATTTCAAGTTTTATTTCGAGGGAGATTTGTCATGTCTCGTCCCCAGTTTTGCTAGGTGTCTAGGTTGCCATAGTTTCTGTTCGCGTCGCCCCTCTCTTCCTGTGTCACCTCAATCGATGTAACGTGTTTTGTATTCAAGTCCTGTCTGCCCCTCGCTCACCGTCGGATCATTGCATGTGTTACTGTCATGATGTCTGTTTGGTTTCTATTCCTGTCTTTGGTAATGTCACCCTGTCTTTTTGTTCCACGACTTTGTCGGTCAGTCCTGTTGTTGGTTTTGTTGTACCATGGCTTTCTTAAAAAAAAAAAAAATGAATTAAAAAAAAATAAAATAAAAAAAATTAAAAAATTAAAAAAAATGTGTACCCATGTATAATGCGCACCCCAGATTTTAGGACAATAAATTAGTTAAATTTTGCGCATTATACAAGGAAAAAAACGGTACTCCCCTCCGGACGGCGTTACAGAGCTCGGTACGCCAAAACCAGCAGACACAGAGACAGCTTTTTCCCCCAGGCTGTTGCTCTGATGAACTCACACCACTCTTAGAGTCTCAGAGTCATTACTGTGCAATAACATCCTGCTCTCCACACCTTTTTTGAATTTGTCTACACTGTTTGTACTATGTGTCCTCTCAGCATCCATTGCAGCCTGGTCATCCTGGAAGAGGGACCTTCCCATCAGTGGTCTCTTCTCAAGGTTTCTCATTTCCCCTAGCTGGAGTTTTGAGTTTTTCCTTGCCCTTTTGGGAGTTTAAGATCAGGGGATGTTTGAGAATATTTGTCATTTTTCACACATCCTGAGTGTTGTTAGTCACCTAAACGTTGAACAGAGGGTGTGATTTACCAAAGTCAAATTCCTTGTTTGGCACGCTCAAACATGGTGAATAAAAACTCTTGAATCTTGAACAAGTGGACGTAAATCCTAATAAAACCAGCATTTGAGCCTTCATTTTCATCCTGGGAAAAGTCTTCTCTGACATATACAGCAGTGATATTGACGTAAAATGCTAATGCCAGTCACATATTGTCCGCATGTCAAACATTTTCAAATGAACATCTGTAGGAGGAGCATCGATGATAAAGAATTATCATATTATCAATTATCAATAAGCCTTAATGTCATGCCCAGAGCGAGTCGCGTGCATAGCGCAGTCTATGTACATGGGTAGAGTTTTCTTTCTTTTGGTATATTGCTTGACTATCTCAGATAGAACAGGGTGTACATTGTAGGATGAAATACAGCTGACTTGCAGCCAATCAAATTGGCTCCCACCATTCCCTTTAAAAACATTTCAGTCTGAGTGCACATTGTGCTTGACATTGCAAAAGATGAAACTAAAATAATGACCTGGGGAAAAAAAACGCTGAATTTAGGTTATTTAAATATTTTTTATTGATTTTATTACAACATTTTACCGATCGCCCAACCATTCACTCCAGTCCAGCCAGCCACTCAGCCATCCACTTCCCCTATCTCTACATTCGATAAAATATGTCATGCGCACTTGGTTGGTTTGCCGTTTTTCACAGTTAGACACTACCCCAGAGTTACATACCGTTACATTAACCTGAATTCAATATTCATACAATGTGTCATGAATTACCGTATTTGTCACGCCTCCGCGTCACCTGACTTCCAGCCAAGCCCTACTCAGGGAATTGCCAGCACCTGCTACAGCTCGTTAGGTCCCCTACTTAACCTCTCTGTGTTCTGCCAGTGGTTGTCAGTTCGTCTGCTTACCCTGCCCGTGATACTCCGGCCTTTTTTCCCCGGACCGATCTTTGTAGCCACCTGCTTCCGTGATCTTCGACCACGCTTCTGCTCGCCGCCTGTCCTGACAACTTGCTCGCCCTTCGACCACGCTTCTGCTCGCCGCCTGTCCTGACAACTTGCTCGCCCTTCGACCACGCTTCTGCTCGCCGCCTGTCCTGACAACTTGCTCGCCCTTCGACCACGCTTCTGCTCGCCGCCTGTCCTGACAACTTGCTCGCCCTTCGACCACGCTTCTGCTCGCCGCCTGTCCTGACAACTTGCTCGCTCTTCGACCACGCTTCTGCTCGCCGCCTGTCCTGACAACTTGCTCGCCCTTCGACCACGCTTCTGCTCGCCGCCTGTCCTGACAACTTGCTCGCCCTTCGACCACGCTTCAGCTCGCCGCCTGTCCTCACAACGTGCTCGTCCTTCGACTGCCTGCATGCCTCCGACTACTCCTACGCGCTGTTCTCTGCCACGCCAGCCCGACCGCAGGTCCGGCGTTCCATTTCCCCTTTGGCAATAAAGGATTGTGCTGCACTTGGTTGCCCTGCCTTTGCTTCCTGACAGAACGAACTGACCAAAAATGCAACCAGCGCACAATCCCTCAGACCTGGACCGCCTGACCACCACGGAGTGGGGACTTAGCAAGACCCCAGAGGAGATGGCGACTTTAACGAGGATCGTCCAGCAGCAGCAACAGCAGCTCCAGCAGCAGCTCTAGCAGCATCATCAGCTCCACCAGGAACTGGTAGAAGCTCTCAGGGACCTCAAAGACTTGGTACCTCTGGCTGCTGCAGACCAATCTGCACGAGCCCTGTCCACGACCGTGTCACTCAGCCCCGCCGATCAGCCCACCGTTATGTCCACGCCCTGTCCTGCTCCGGCGCCCGGGCAGCTCGTGGACGTCCCGGAGCCCAGACTCAGTAACCTCGCGAGGTTCGACGGCGACCCCAAGTATGTCCGGGCTTTTCTGACTAACTGCCGTGTCTTGTTTGACCTCCAGCCCGTCACATTTGCCACGGAACCAGCCAAGGTGGGTTTCGTGCTTACTCACCTGACGGGCGAGGCGTGGCTGTGGGGAACGGCCGAATATGAGCGGCAGGGATCCGCCTGTTCGTCATTCGACGCCTTCGCAACGGAGATCCTGTGCGTGTTTGACTTGGGCTCCGCCTCGGAGGACGCCTCCACTGAGCTCATCACGCTACGCCAAAACAGCGGATCTGTCGCCCAGTATGCCATCCGGTTCCAGACGGTGCCGCGTCGTAGCGGCTGGAACACCCCGGCTCTTGTCGGCACCTTCCTCCACGGACTCGCAGAGTACATCAAGGACGAGATGGTGTCCTACGCGCGCCCTCAGACCCTGGAGGAGGCCATGGACCTGGCAGCACGGGTGGACCGGCGGATCCAGTCAAGGCGACGCGAGGAGAGGAGGGTGACTCCGCCCCCCCGTCATCGTGACATCAGCCCGACACCTCGGGTGTCAGGGAGAGCACCGGTTTTCCCGCCTGACCGGTCGTCAGCCAGGGACCCTGTCCACGTAAGTCAGCACAGTTGTACTACTCCTCCCACCCAGCCCGGCTGGCCGGAGCCGATGGAGATAGGACGCACCTTTCTCTCGGCAAAGAGGCGTAGGGAGCGCCTCAGAGACAGGCTTTGCCTGTACTGCGGGGGTGAGGGTCACTGGGTGGCCTCTTGCCAGAAGAGACCTAAGGGCAACTGCCAAGCAGCGATCCGTTTGGGGACGGTTTCCTTGCCCCCTACCACCTGTCGCGAGTCCTGGACCCGCTATCCGACTCCAGCCCGTGCCCTTGCCTCTCGGCCCTCCGCTTCACCAGCCCGGGGACAGCGGCCGCGGGTCCAGTCTCCTCGTCAGCCGCGGCGTATGGCCCGGGCCCTTACTCGGCTGCCGTTGCGACGTTCGCAGCCGGGTTCTGCTCCGGAGGGCGGGGAGTTATGGTCTGACCGGCTCCCTGCTCAAAGTAGTCCGGTAGGGACCCATTCGGTTCCCGTGCCGGCCCCCTGGTCGGAATCTCCCGATGCCACGGCTGGAGAGGGGGACTGGGCGGTGATGCCGCCTGATGATGGGGCTTGGTCGACGTGTTCTGACTCAGACTTGTCGGATTATTGATCGACGCGCGTCTTGGGGTAAGGGCCTCCTGCTCTGGCTCGGGGTTCTGTCACGCCTCCGCGTCACCTGACTTCCAGTCAAGCCCTACTCAGGGAATTGCCAGCACCTGCTACAGCTCATTAGGTCCCCTACTTAACCTCTCTGTGTTCTGCCAGTGGTTGTCAGTTCGTCTGCTTACCCTGCCCGTGATACTCCTGCCTTTTTTCCCTGGACCGATCTTTGTAGCCACCTGCTTCCGTGATCTTCGACCACGCTTCTGCTCGCCGCCTGTCCTGACAACTTGCTCGCCCTTCGACCACGCTTCTGCTCGCCGCCTGTCCTGACAACTTGCTCGCCCTTCGACCACGCTTCTGCTCGCCGCCTGTCCTGGCAACTTGCTCGCTCTTCGACCACGCTTCTGCTCGCCGCCTGTCCTGACAACTTGCTCGCCCTTCGACCGCGCTTCTGCTCGCCGCCTGTCCTGACAACTTGCTCGCCCTTCGACCGCGCTTCTGCTCGCCGCCTGTCCTGACAACGTGCTCGCCCTTCGACCACGCTTCACCTCGCCGCCTGTCCTGACAACGTGCTCGTCCTTCGACTGCCTGCATGCCTCCGACTACTCCTACGCGCTGTTCTCTGCCACGCCAGCCCGACCGCAGGTCCGGCGTTCCATTTCCCCTTTGGCAATAAAGGATTGTGCTGCACTTGGTTGCTCTGCCTTTGCTTCCTGACAGTATTGGCTCGAATATAAGACGACCCTGATTATAAGACGACACCCTCTTTTTCAAGACTCAAGTTTGAAAAAAGACTATTTGAACACCAAATTACATTTTTATACAGAAAATAATTACAGTACATCTGAAACAAAGGATTATAACAATATATTCGAGAGAAAAAGCCAGTTTTTATTATTTTATTTTTTTATTGTTATTTTGCCTCATTCAAATCATGCAATAACATCTTAATATCTGAACATTTAAATATGTAAACTAAAGTGCAATCACATTTGTAAATAAATGGCTTCTGGTTTTTGAAATGTAAATAAACCAATCTACTGTGATTGCAATAACTGTATTAACCATCAAAGTGAGGTCTAACTGTATCTGTGGTCTTGAAACAAATCTGAATAAGGAAAAACATTGCAATAAAATAATGCAAACTGCTACCGCTATTGTTGGGGAGCCCGAGGACTCTATAGGGGGTTGGCTCGGATGGTGATGCTCGTTTCGCCCCCGGGTGTCGGTCAGAACACAGGAGGGAAGAAATGGTTCAGTTTTGATTGCTTTACTGAATTATTGGCAAAAAAGTAACAGGCACTGTGGCTCATAGGGGCATACAGGCAAACTAGCAAAAGGGTATAGGCACACGTTTGGCCGTAAAGATGAGAGAGCAGGTGTGTGTAGTGTTCATGGGTGAGTCTTTGGGTGTGTGAATGTGATTCTTGTGTGCGTGATTATTGTATGAAGTGTGTGAAGGGTGTGTGGGGTGTGTGTGAGTGTGTGTGTGTGTGGTTCTACAACACTAGTAGACGGCACACATTACATAACTAACTGCGCATAATGGTTCCGCACAACTAAATAACCATAAATGAAATACTCTCGGCAACAGACCAAACATAAGTCATCGAGACAACAAAATACATTTGCTGGCGACCATTAGTTGCCGTGCCGCTGCATAACGGCTGTAGTCATGCGAGTACGCTGCTCGTACGATGCGAGGCCGGTGCTGTCAATCAAACAGCGCACATACGAAGCAAACCGCGATTGGACAAACGGTACAACAGTGGACAGTAGTAACAATGAAATGTTTATACTCTGTGTCAAAGACACACACGATCACAGCAACATACTCAGTCGACACCAGCAACCTTTAACTTACCGCTGCGCATAAGTGAATGGGCAAAATGTCTAGACCCCGAATATAAGACAACCCCCACTTTTTCAGTCTTATTTCAATGTACAAAACATTGTCTTATATTTGGGCCAATACGGGAATACTCTTTTGCAGTGCAGCCAATTGAACACATCCACTTAGACTACATTCACATTTTACTTGTCAGATTGTGATCAAAGGTCCCCACTCCGATTGGAGCACCTAGTGCGAGAACCGACACGCTGTTTTGGGGGCATTCTAAATAACCCAACAGCAAATTTGAGCAACACACTGAGTTACTGTACAGTCGGAATGAACGTGTGCACAAAAAGAGTATTTCTGCCCTCGAAAGTAACGACTGCAATAGTACGACGCAGACCTCCCATAACCATTAGTCCATTGGGAAGTGTTTAATCAGGTTAGTATGTACAGTCTAATTTTATTGAAAGAAATGTACCATAGCAACTAGAGATGCACCGATCCGACTTTTTCAGTTTCGATACCGATACCGATGCCGTGGCTTTGCGTATCGGTCGATACCCGATACCGATCCGATATTATGGTTGACTTAAGCTACATAACTCTACATGTGGAACAGAAAAGACCAAAGGCAATGGCATCAGGCAAGACTACACAGTTCTTTGTTCTAAATTAGGGGTGTCCAAACTAACGGTCCAGCAAATTCTGAAAACATAATTGAATATGGCCCGCACAAGAAGCTTGAGCTCAGCTTCTCAGTTTCCACACTAGATGGAGCCCGCCACACAAAGCGTTTGACGTCCCATTAACACCCCCCCGGAAGAGAAGCGAACACGCAGCGTTTGACATCCGATTAGCCTAAACCCCCCCCCCCCCCATTCGGGAGAGAAGCGAACACGCATCCTTTGACGTCCCGTTAGCAACCCGAAGAGAAGCGAACGCGCAGGGTTTGACGTCCGCTTAGCAACCCGGGAAGAGAAGCGAACGTTCGCTCCATGTTTGCGTTTGTTTAGAAAACTCTCGTGGCATGCGGCACACGTGCTGCTGACGTATGACGTAGCCCGCGTCCAATAGATTAAGGAAAGTATCGGCTCACAGATCGGCTGCATTTTCCGATACCCGATCCATTTTGTTGATATCGGGGCCGATATCCGATCCAGATATCGGATCGGTGCATCTCTAATAGCAACTGATCACTTATTTGAACAATGGTATGGCACACTTTCACTCTTCGTTGTTTTTTTTCTTCGTGTTTGTAGGCGGCTTCACGTTACCCACAACACACTTAATGTAGGGCTGGGTGATATGGCTGACAAAAATTAAACATAATTGTGTTATGATTTTGTTTTGTATATATCAAATATTTATTGAAGGTAGTTTCTGTCAATATCGATCACGTGTCAATCGCGATACATATCGAATTATCCCCCAGCCCTATCAGAATAATTTGACTTGCTGAGGTCTGTGCATGAAATTGGCAAACACAACATGCGTTTGTTTATTTTATCCATCCATCCATCCATCCATCCATCCATCCATCCATCCATCCATCCATCCATCCATCCATCCATCCATCCATCCATCCAGCCAGCCAGCCAGCCAGCCAGCCAGCCAGCCAGCCAGCCAGCCATCCCAGCAGTCATCGGGCAGTAGGCGGTTAACACTCTGAACCAGTTGCCAGCCAATCGCAGGGGACACAGAAACGAACAACCATCCGCACTCGCACTCACACTTAGGGGCAGTTTGGAGTGCTCAATCAGCCTACCATACATGCTACCATGTTTTTGGGATATGGAAGGAAACCGGAGTGCCCGGATAAAAACCCACGTGGGCACGGGGAGAACATGCAAACTCCACACGTGGAGGGCCGGAGGTGGAATTGAACCCTCACCCTCCTAACTGTGAGGCGTACGTGCTAACCAGTATGGGACTAAAGTAAGACATTGAAGGCAAAAGACAGAAGACGTATGCTGCAAAGTTAGCTTCTAGTGAGCCAACCAGAATATATTTCTGAATGTGTGAAGATACACTGATGAGCTGGAAATACTGATACTACACCACAATCTCAATTTTACTCGCTTCAATTCTACGCGACTTTCTGTCAAACGCAGTTTGGTCATGGACCCCAATTTCTTTTGTCATAAATACATTTTCAAGTAGTATTTTAAATGAATGATATAAAGACCATAAATGGCTAAATGACCCTTAGCACTACTGATTCAACAAATTTCCGTGACTAATTTAAAGGCGTTTGACAATAAGAAGTTTGATCTTTATGAATGCTTTATTACAGTATTACGGATAGCTAGGATTGTTTTTGATTCGGAAAGGGGGAACTTCGTGGAAGCACTTCATCCACACAGTTACTCACACATCAAAGAGCATGGCCGGACACAGAAGAAGTGGCTACTTTATTCTCTCTTCCAACCAATTCGCATACCATCAAAACAACTTATTCAATCCGCCTGATAGTCATCTACGTATTGCTTCTCTTTTATTAAAATGTCAACAGACTTCGATGTGTGGAGAGCATTCAAGGAGACGGCCGGCAAACGACATGCCTGACATTAATTAACGCAACGAAGGACCCCTTTGGCTGCCTAAAAACATGCCTTTGGAGAAAAAAATATACTTTATATACAACGCATCTTCGGGGTCAACACAATTCCCAAATTCTGGACCCCAAAGTCCGCATAAAATCGAGATTTAGTGTACATGTACTGTATTTTAATACAGTAAAATCACAGACATCACTTATGGTTTAATAATCAAAGATTTGTTTAGAATGATGGAAAACAGATAAAATGGCTGTAGTGGGGTGTTGAAGAGTTTCCAAGAGCATGTGGTTGGCACCTCGTAGTGATAATGAGACACATCTCACCCTGTCACCTCTCCACCATTATGACACCTGCAGCAGCTTTCAGTTCGCCCACGCTGTTGTCCAAATATAAATCCATCTGTCTGTTTTTATGATGAGGTTAATGTTTCTAGTTAGTTTGACCTCTTCGCAATATTAGACTATAATACATTATACTCTACTCTACTCTACTCTACTCTACTCTACTCTAGAGTTTGCCGAGAGTATTTCATTTACACACACACACACACACACACACACACACACACACACACACACACACACACACACACATGCACACACACGCACCCCCACACACACCACACACACGCACACACACACCCACCCTTCACCTTCATACAATAATCACACACACACAAGAATCACATTCACACAGCCAAAGACTCACCCATATACACTACACACACCTGCTCTCACATCCTTACGACCAAACATGTGCCTATATCCTTTTGCCAGTTTGCCTGTATGCCCCTATGAGCCACAGTGCCTGTTACTTTTTTGCCAATAATTCAGTAAATTATAATATTTGATGGTTAATGCAGTTATTGCAATTTTGTTGTTTTATCACAGTAGATTGGTTTATTTACATTTCAAAAACCAGAGGCCTTTCATTTACAAATGTGATTGCACTTTAGTTTAATATTTAAATGTTCAGATATTAAGGTGTGATAGACAGTTTTTGCATGATTTGAATAAGGCAAAATAACATGCTTTTTCTCTCGAATATATTGTTATCATCATTTGTTTCAGAAGTACTTATTTTCTGTATAACTATTAAATTTGGTATTCAAAAAGTCTTTTTTCAAACTTAAAAAGAGGGGGTCATCTTCTAATCAGGGTCGTCTTCTATCTATCTATCTATCTATCTATCTGTCTATCTGTCTGTCTGTCTGTCTGTCTGTCTGTCTGTCTGTCTGTCTGTCTGTCTGTCTGTCTGTCGGTCTGTCGGTCTGTCGGTCTGTCGGTCTGTCGGTCTGTCGGTCGGTCGGTCGGTCGGTCGGTCGGTCGGTCGGTCGGTCGGTCGTCTGTCTGTTTGCTGGCCGTGAGTCTCTATCCCGTCTGTGTCTTCGTTTCCCCACCTGACTCCCTTCCAACTCCCTTTCCCTTCAATAAATCCTGGTTCAAGCTGCATTTGGTCGCCCTGGCTCAACTCATTCCTGACAGAAGACACCGACCATCACAGCGACCAGCGCTTGGACCAACTCCACCACCAGCTCCCATCTGCGACGCCAGACTCACGGCCGCCATCGGACTTTGCTCCAGCGACGCTGGACGCACGTGAGCCATAGAGATCCACCTTTGCGCCGCCGGATCCGCAGCTGTCGCCGGATCCGCGGCTGTCGCTGTACTTCGGGCCAGCGCCATCGGACTCGTGGCCGCCATCGGTTCCCAACCCCGCGACGCTCGACCCACGGCCGCCGTTGATCCTTGTGCCAGCAGCGCCCGAACCTGCGATCATCACCCGACCCCACGTCTAGGAAGGCAACATGCTCGACTCCGGCCGCTGCGCACAACTCCGCCTCCCCGAATGCCGCAGATTGCGGCATGGACTCCCCGAATGCCACCGAATGCGGTTCTGTTTCCCCGAGTTGCCGCCGAATGCGGTTCTGTTTCCCCGAGTTGCTGCCGAATGCGGTTCTCTTTCCCCGAGTTGTCGCCGAATGCGGTTCTGTTTCCCCGAGTTGCCGCTATGTGTGGGTAAGACTTTGCTGCTGCTGGTTCGGACTTTGCCACAGACCAGTGGGGTCGTTTGGACTGGTGCACATCCCCCCCGCTCGCCATGTGGGGGGTTGTTTTTTTGGGGACGTCGGGAGCCGTCCCTTGTGGGGGGGTACTGTCACGCCCGTGCCAGAGCACGTGCTGCCTGCACTTCCCTCGGCCACACCCCTTTCGTTACCGTAATGTCTGTCACCTGGTTCCTCTTGTTACCCTGTGTATTTAAGCCCTGCCCGTGTATTTCTCCCTGTCGGTGTCTACTGTTGTGATCCGTCCCTGTCCGCGCCCAGTGTTCCCGTTCCTGTCGTTCGGTTTTCCTCGGTCTGTCTGGAGGCTCACGGTCAAAATTTTATCCTTGTCCAAGTATCCAAGTGTCCAAGTGGACTTCTGTCTGTTTGCTGGCCGTGAGTCTCTCCCGTCTGTGTCTTCGTTTCCCCACCTGACTCCCTTCCAACTCCCTTTCCCTTCAATAAATCCTGGTTCAAGCTGCATTTGATCGCCCTGGCTCAACTCATTCCTGACAATATAAATATATTAACAAAGTTCAAGGAAAGACGTGGGTTTGGTAAACGGCTCTTTATTTAACAAAACAGCATTGTTGTGAAGGCAGGTGCTGATAGATTTGGCTACTTGAGTTGTCTTCATTCTTCATCTTCTTTGTGGTGTTTAACGCCATCTGACAAGCTAACAAAGTAGTCGTCTACTTATTGTGTCATAGTGTTAGAAATGCGTATATAGGATGGTGCTGTTTGGAGTAGCTTACAGTAAAAAGGGAACTACTGTGCAACGACTGAACAATATGTGGCATGTTGTTAAATATATGGCATTCTACTGACATTTATGGACATCAGTCAGCATTTGTTCATATCTACAAATGTTCAAAAGTCGGATGCTTGTCACATGGGGGCCTTCTGCATTTGTAAAGGAAAATAACAAGAGCTGAACAAGTACACTGCAATACACTATACCAGACATGCCCAAAGCCCAGCCCGCGGGCCAAATCTGGCGCGTGTCTAAATTTAGACCGGCCGAAGCATCGTGTTATAAAATCAATAATATGTGGCCCGCTGGCACTGCGCGCCCTGGAGCGAGCCACAGAAACGCGTACGAACGGGAACGCGCACATGAGCAAGCGCTCATGATCGGGTGTGAGACCGTTTTGATCCATCCCTTCCCAGTTCACTCGCACACAGGTGTCCGTTTGCAAGATAATCAGTGACACAGACACTTCCTCATTCAAATGTCCGCACACTGAGCACTAAGGCGACGCTAAGATCATAGACACTGCACAGGGAACACACGGGGACAACGACTACACGGGGACAACGACTACATGCTCACAACCCACGACAACAAGTTAGTGCAATATAATATAACAGACTGGAACATAGTCAACCTATCTAAGTAAACCGGGTAGACTACCAATTTACCCGCATAGCCCTGTGGAGTATTGTGCCACGTGATGGGCTATGCCAGGGGTGGGCAAACTACGGCCCGCGGGCCACATCCGGCCCACGGGACCGTTTAATCCGGCCCGCCAAACCTGAATAAATTGTATTAAACATTTTTTTGGGTCGTATTGCCTGCAATGACTGCGTTTCCCCAGTAGATGGGGAAGCGCTCGCCTGCGCATTTACTACCGGAAGCCGTGTCAGAAAGCTCGGTGCACACTCACAAGTGCGTGTACGTACTCAGTAGTACGGACATGGCGCACTCGCGCTCTATTTGTATCAATCCCGAATTTAGAGCGTGGGCTGTGACGACAGCATTCTTGTAATTCGCGCGCTGAGCTTTCAGATGCAGTTTTGCGCTAAAGCCACCCACAAACCTTCCCCTGGAATCCTTCGATTAAAATGAGTCGCCCAAGGAAAAGCAAGGTGGACACAGTGCCGAGCGTTTAAAAGAGAGTGGCCAATTTGGCTCGACGTACGCGACGTGACGTTCAGCGACATGAACGTCAACATCAACCCGTCACAGATCGAGGTAAACGGACCAACACCTCGGATCTCTCCTAAGAATTGCCACAACAAATTTTACTCCAGACTATGACGCACTAGCAAAAAAGGGAGACCAACAACACTGTTCCCACTGAAAATGAAGGGGAGGCATTTTGAATATGATTTGTACGCAGAGCAGGGATTGAGACTAATCTTAACCTGTAAAGTTCTTAAGGCTTACTTTAAGGAAGTGTTTCCCGTTTCCTCACCTCTGTTACCAGGTGTTTGCGAGTTAAAACTCTGCTCTGATTTTCAGATACCCCTCACCGTGTTGCCGTTTTGATTACTTTATTTGGGTGTATGCTTTCACCGATTCTTCAAGATGATATATTTGGTCAGAATGTTTGCCGTTTGATGTGATCTCATAAGATAAACATCTTTCATTAATCTGACCTGCAGGCACTGAAGTGATGGAGACTGTTATTCATAATAACAGTGCCGTATTTTATGAGAATCACTGATAGGGTTTTTTAGTGAATTATTATTTTTTTTTTAATGTTGTTAATAGATGCATTTGTTTTCAAAATAACTTGTTTGGAATATCCATGCTTTACTACCTACTAAAGGCCAAAATCTTTTATGCAATGACCTTTACAGGTCGCTTATATTACTTCACACAAACACTACGTCCATCTGCTCCTGGTTCGGCCCTCCGTTCCAAATTTAGAACCCATTTCGGCCCGCGAGTCAAAAAGTTTGCCCACCCCTGGGCTGTGCTCTATTCTAGCACGGGTGTTGTGAAGCCATTACATAGTGTTTCAGGTAAGAGGACCTCTGATGAACCCGGACAGGGCAGGGCCCCGGTTCCGGACCTGTATCCTGTGCCTCAACCTCTGGTGGGTGCCCTACCGGATTATCCGACTGCAGGGATGTGAGGCCCCAATCCCAGTCTGCATGCCGCGAGTCAACTGCAGCTGCCTGGTCCTGGGCCGATGGCGGTGTGACTCCTCTAAGGCGGCTAGCATGCCACCGGGAGCCATCAGCCAGACAGAAGGTAGCCGGCCCAAATGTGCAGTGATCTGCTGGTGAGGACCAGAAAGAGAGCATCTTGTGGGACAGGTTGGGCCGACGGATGCGGACCCAGTGTGACACTTCAAGTGCAAGCCGTCTCACCCTGCACACCCTGTCGAAGTGCTGATTCATGCGTTGCTGGTTCCCTGCCACCGTGTCTCTGGGAGAGGGCTTTGCTGTCAGCGTGTCTTCCCTGGAACGTCGTAGTTGATCCAGGGAAAGCTTGAGTTCACATCCCAGCATCAGAGAGGCTGGCGAGGTATTGGTCGTGGTGTGCAGTGTCGCCCTGTAGTGAATGAGAGGCCATCAGCCAGGTGCGCTCTCAAACAGTTCTTGAGGGTCTGGTTGAACCTTTCCACGCCCCATTGGCTTGCGGGTGATACAGGGCCGTTCTGACATGTTTGATTCCTCTCTTCTCCACAAATAAAGAAAAGTGAGCCGAGATGAACTGGGGGCTGTTATCCGTGGTGATGGTGTCAGGCACACCCCAGCGGGCAAACAGGGAGAAGAGGAAGTCGGGGACCGCCTTGGTGGTTACCGACCCCACAGGCAGGACTTCAGCCCACTTGGAGTGAAGATCATAGGCCACCAGGAGAAAGCGCTGGAGGTGAGGGGTGCCGTGAAGCTCCCCACAGATGTCCAGCTGGATGGACCAAGGTGATGCAGGCCAGGATAGGGGTTGTAAAGGTGGCCAGTCTTGCCACTGGCTAAGCAAGCTGTACAGTCCTTCACCATCGTCTCAATGCCCCTGTCAATGCCTGTGTACATACGGTGGTGAAATTGTACTCCTGCAACCTCTCTGACCACCGGTACAGGCGTAGTGGTTTGTGTCCTGATCCAGTTGTTGGCAGAAGGGCGGTCAATGCCTGGTGTGAAGTGGTGCCCATAGAGGTACATGTGCCACCTCTACCGTAAAAATCTTGTGCGGATATCATAAAAATATTGACTCCACATCGCTATGAGCGCTCATTGCCGTTTTACCGACTCTTTCTGCACGACAGCATTGTTCCTTCGTGCGTGGCTGTGTCGTGGCTCCGCTCTCGCCCTGCTGGCCACCTGAAGCACCCTCCGCGCTAGACCTCGGGGGCGCGCGTCGCCAATACAGAATTGCCCGTGCTAATAAACGGATTGCCATCACCTGTCCCGTGTTACCCACTGATTAGGGCGTGTATATAGACGCTGTTCATTGCCGGTTAGTCATTGCCGATTTGTCTGCTTTGACACACGCACGCCTGTCGCCTAATTCCATTTTGCCTGTTCCGTTGTGCAGCGGTTCGCCTGGTTGTCTGCCTTGATTGTAACGAGATGCCATCGTGACACACAAACGCAAGCTCGCTGACCAGCTCGTCAGTCGCCTCGTGCACCTGCTCCGCTGGCATTCCAGCCTCTTTTCCTCTTCTCTCATCCCCTAAATAAAATGAAAAAAAGTCAAGTGAAGAATAAAGTGACATCTATTTTTTGTGATAAAGGTTTGAAAAAGCCAAAATAAAACTGTTGCTTAGGTTTTTTGTCGTAGGGCAATAAGTGTGACTTTTAGGATAGTCCGGACAGGACTGTCTGGCATGTAATATTTGCTTTTACAATCTTTGTTTTCAGGTCATTTGTCAGTTGATTTGAGGCTCCCATGTTGCCACTCCTCAGAGAAAATGCAAAGAGGAAAACAACTTGCAACTGGCCACCTTAAGTAACTGTAACTGGAGATGTTTTGTAAAGAAGAATGGTCAAGATACCACCATAATTTATGGCACTGTTGATGTTTATTTGTGTCGGGGATAGAACTGACTCCCAATTCATCACTGACATGGGAACGCAGAACTGCTGAGCTAAAGGTCCTTGCTGCCCGTCCATCGGTTAATACAGTACTTCAAGTTCGGGGAAGTGTCAATGGTGCACAGCTTCAGCTGGTACATTCATTCATATTTTGTCATTTTAAGTAGTAATCTCCAATGTTGTCATAGACTTGGCAGGCTGGGCTGTTGCCACCACAGCCCTTTCTGCCTGTAAATTTTCGTGAAGTTGCTTTTTCGCCGGTGTTTCCCCTTTGTTCATGCTGCTCGTGATTGTTGTCAATGTTTTCTGTTTACAGTTTAGTTCGAGCTCATCTATTGGTAGTTGTTTGCGTCACATGACCGCAAAGCCTGGAAAGACTTATGAAACACCTTTGATATTGTCTTAAGGCCAAGAGTAGATTCTTCTTCGAGAACGTTCTTAAAACTCAAATTTTAGAGACTGGGAAAATCATTAGGTGTAAACCCAGCATAAGATGATGGCTGTACAGTTCATTGAACCAACCATCTCTACCCCCCTAAAAGATGAAAAGGCCTTTGCCATCATTAATGTGTTTCAAAACTGGCCAAGAGGTAAATTTAAGCAAACTGTCCATGACACCTCCACCTACTATTCCCCTTTTGTACCAAAATGAGTTGTTACCTTCCATAGAACCACATGCAACAGTGTCGGCATGGATGATAATGTGCGAGACAAACACCTCAAATGAGTTACTGAGCAACCCCATTCTTTGAATGGAGCGTTTACAAGGCAATCTTTACTTTATGGCAAAAAGAAGAAGCACTGTAGCTTTTCCTGACAACACAACTAGACCACTGTCTAGTTCATCTGATCCCGGCCTACAGGCAGAAACTAAAAACTTCTAAGCCTGTGGTGAGGACTGTGAGGAAGTGGACAGTGGAGTCAAGGCAGGACCTCCAAGCCTGCTTTGACTGCACCGATTGGGGAGCTTTCGAAGCTGCAACTTCAGACTTGCATGAACTCACTGACACTGTCACATCATACATCAGTTTTTGTGAGGATCTGTGTGTGCAGACTAAGACCTTCTGCACGTACAACAACGACAAACCTTGGTTTACACCGAACCTCAGGAGGCTGCGCAAAGTCAAGGAGGAGGCCTACAGGAGCGGCGACCGCGAGCTGTTCAGGCAGACCAGAAACACGCTGAACCGAGAGGTCAGGAAAGCCAGGAGGTGTTACGGGGAGAACCTGAAGAGACACCTCTCTGCCAATCCTGATCCCTCAACGGTGTGGAAAGGTCTGCAGAGCATCACGGGCTACAAGAAACGAACCACCCGTCCTGTAGAGAGCCCAAGACTTGCTAACCAGCTAAACAAGTTCTACTGCAGGTTTGATCGGTCCTCCCACACAACGGGACCTCCTGCAACACAATCTACATACTCACCTCTCCCCACAACTGCTCTGTCCACACCTCTATCATCGTTGTCACCCACTCACTCTCTTGCAGAGGCCGCGCCTGCACTCCAGGTCCGCGAGGAGGAAGTGCGCCAGATGTTCCGGAGACAAAAGACCAGGAAGGCACCGGGCCCAGACGGCGTGTCACCTTCCTGCTTGAAAGTCTGCGCTGAGCAGCTGGCGCCCACCTTTGCACGGATCTTCAACCGTTCTCTGGAGCTGTGTGAGGTGCCCTCGTGCTTCAAGAGCTCCACCATCGTTCCAGTAGCCAAGAAGCCCGCCATCACAGGTCTGAATGACTATAGACCCGTCGCACTGACATCTGTGGTCATGAAATCGTTCGAGAGGTTAGTGCTGAACCACCTGAAGGAGGTCACGGGCCCCCTGCTTGACCCCCTCCAGTTTGCCTACCGGGCAAACAGGTCAGTGGATGATGCGGTCAACATGGGACTGCACTACATCCTGCACCACCTGGACACCCCAGGAACGTACGCCAGGATCCTGTTCGTGGACTTCAGCTCGGCGTTCAACACCATCGCCCCTGACATCCTCCAACAGAAGCTCATCCAGCTTGCGGTGCCTGCCTCCACCTGTCAGTGGATCACCAGCTTCCTGACCAACAGGAGACAGCGTGTGAGGCTGGGGGGCATCACATCTGACACCCGGACCACCAACACTGGAGCCCCTCAGGGGTGTGTCCTCTCCCCACTGCTCTTCTCCCTCTACACCAATGATTTCTCCTCAGGTGACTCTCCTGTGAAGCTCCTGAAGTATGCAGACGACACCACTCTCATCGGACTGATCCAGGACGGTGATGAGACTGCGTACAGACAGGAGGTGGAGCGGCTGGTCCACTGGTGCAGCCAAAACCATCTGGAGCTGAACCCGCTCAAGACCGTGGAGATGACAGTGGATTTCAGGCGAGACCCTTCACCACTTTTACCCCTCACTATCCGCAGTAATACTATTCTTTCCACGGACACCTTCAAGTTCCTGGGAACCACAATCTCTCGGGACCTGAAATGGACCGGCCACATAGACTCTGTCCGGAAGAAGGCCCAGCAGAGGCTGTACTTCCTGAGACAGCTCAAGAAGTTCAACCTGCCGCGAGAGCTTCTGAAGACCTTCTACACTGCCATCATCCAGTCTGTCCTCTGCACCTCCATCACTGTCTGGTTTGGATCGGCCTCCAAACAAGACAAGCACAGACTACAACGGACAATCAGAACTGCAGAAAAGATCATTGGAATCAATCTCCCATCTATCCAAGACTTGTACCTGTCCAGGACCAGGAATCGGGCAAGGAACATCTCTACAGACCCTTCTCACCCGGGTTGCAGTCTGTTTGAACTACTCCCCTCCGGACGGCGTTATAGAGCTCGGTACGCCAAAACCAGCAGACAGAGAGACAGCTTCTTCCCCCAGGCTGTTGCTCTGATGAACTCACACCACTCATAGAGTCTCAGAGACATTACTGTGCAATAACATCCTGCTCCTCACAGCTTTTTGAATTTGTCTACACTGTTTTTGCCATTTCACATGTCCTGAATGTTGTTAGTCACCTAAATGTTGAACAGAGGGTGTGTTTCTACCGAAGTCAAATTCCTTGTTTGGCACGCTCAAACATGGCGAATAAAAAACTCTTGAATCTTGAATCTTGAATCTCTTGAACATATCTAACAATTTAGTTTATGAAAAATAATAAAATAAAGGGGTGGAGGGAGAACACGTCATTCGAAATAAAGGCACACAACAAACAACTACATAAAGTGACATGATATAAAGGGGAACATTATTTCATCCGAAGATGTGAGACATGCTGGGATGCATCACATCATCAACTCACACTAAAATATCTTTTTAGCAACTAACAGCGAAATAAAGTAAGAGAATCAAAACAAAATAGAAACAAGGAAAACTGTTTGCATAGTTTGCCATTTCATCTCAAAGTCGAGCGTATACACGTACATGCTAGGCCAAGTGAGTAATTTATATTTTATGTCCATATGTAACCTGTATCTTTTATTTTAAGCCAGTCTGTATGGCTCAATTCCAATTTTTTCAAATCCAACCTGGGCCACTTTTACAAGCGGTCCTACATCGGATACATATTCAATTGTTTTGCAATGCAACCTCGGTCTGAATGACCAGTTGCATATATTCGAACGAAACATCATCATGCGCTCCATGCTGGCAGGCAGACAGACTGCTTGGGAGGCAGAGTGACAATTTTGATTGTCCATGAATTTGCAAATTTGTTTTGAGTAACAGTTTATATTTGTTATAAATTGAGTTATATTTGACTTTAACTTAATCCCGGTTAAAACATAAAGCATAAATTAATAATAATAATAATGATAATTATTATTATTTACAAG
Organism: Syngnathus typhle; assembly: GCF_033458585.1. Taxonomy (NCBI): domain Eukaryota; kingdom Metazoa; phylum Chordata; class Actinopteri; order Syngnathiformes; family Syngnathidae; genus Syngnathus; species Syngnathus typhle. The sequence goes on from NC_083740.1 coordinate 14,706,844, forward strand.
GTGCCTTTCAAGGCACTCAAGGTCGCCGTACACACATAAAATAGCAAGCACAATTAAAAGAAAAAGAAAAGAGATACCGACTTGGCACATGCTGCCACACCTCTTCCATAGTTAAACAATGTGTTTAATTTATTCAATGTGTGCCTGTGTGTGTGTGCGTGCGTGCGTGCGTGCGTGCGTGCGTGTGTGTGTGTGTGCGTGTGTGTGTGCGTATAAATATATGTGTGTGGTATAAAGCAAAATCAGAATTTGGCTCATCATTGGATAATAATTGCATGGATTTCATCCATCCATCCATTTCTGTACCGCTTGTCCCCACAGGGGTTGCGGGCGTGCTGGAGCTTATCCCAGCAGTCCTCGGGCAGTAGCCAGGGGACACTCTGAACCGGTTGCCAGCTAATAGCAGGGCACACAGAGACTTGCACTCAGACCTACGGGCAATCTGAAGTGCTCAATCAGACTAGCATGCATGGTTTTGGGATGTGGGAGTGCCTGGAGAAAACCTACACAGGCACGGGGAGAACATGCAAACTCCACACAGGGAGGGCCGGAGATGGAATCGAACCCCCACACTCTGAACTGTGAGGGGGATGTGCTAACCATTGTCTCACTGTGTCACCGCATGGATTTTATAATTTACATTTATTCTGGTGACAACATTTTCAATGCCCTTATCAGCACTCATTCTACAGCATTAATGTCCAAAGTCTGGCCCGCGGGCCAAATCCGGCATGAAATTTGAAACTATAATTCCTCCTATTCCAAAAGGTGGCAGTACCACCCCTCTCCGCTCATTTCTGCCATGGCGACGAAAGAAAACAAGGAAAGTTGACGTTGAGGGCCGTCGCTTTCAAGAGAAATGGTAATTTCAATACTCCTTCACTGAAAATCAAGGCAATTGTCGGTTGCCTTGTTTAAGGATTTCAACCTAAAGAGACTCTATCAGACTAAACATGCTAACACAGGAATGGGCAAACTATGGCCCGCGGGCCACATCCGGCCCACGGGGCCGTTTAATCCGCCCCGCCAAACCTGAATAAATTGTATTGTTAATTTTTTTTTTTGGGTCATTTTCCCTGCAATTACTATGTTTCCCCAGTAGATAGGGAAGCGCATTTACTCCCGGGAGCCGTGTCAGAAAGCTCGGTGCACACTCACAAGTGCGTGTGCGTACTTAGTAGTACGTAGTAATTTCATCTATCAGTGCCGAATTTTGAGTGTAGGCTGTGACGTCAGTATTCTCGTAATTTGCGGGCTGAGCTTTCAGATACACTTTTACGCTAATGCCACCCACAAACCTTCCCCTGGAATCTTTCCATTAAAATGAGGGGCCCGAAGAAAAGAAAGGTGGACACTGAGTGCCGAATGTTAAAAAAGAGTGGACAATTTGCCTCGACCTACGTGTGTGAGATGTTCAGCCACATGAACGTCAACAAAGCCCGTCCCAGATCTAGGTTAACGGACCGACACCTCGGCTCTATCCTAAGAATTACCACAACAAATTTTACTCCAGACTATGATGCACTAGCAAAAAAGGGAAACCAACAATATTATTGATTTCTTTATTACCGTTTTTTTCCGTGTATAATGCGCAAAATTTAACTAATTTATTGTCCTAAAATCTGGGGTGCGCATTATACATGGGTACAATTTTTTTAAAATTTTTTTATTTTTTTTTATTTCATTTTTTTAAAGAAAATCATGGTACAACAAAACCAACAACAGGACTGACCGACAAAGTCGTGGAACAAAAAGACAGGGTGACATTACCAAAGACAGGAACAGAAACCAAACAGACATCATGACAGTAGCACATGCAATGATCCGACGGTGAGCGAGGGGCAGACAGGACTTAAATACAAAACACGTTACATTGATTGAGTTGACACAGGAAGGGAGGGGCGACGCGAACAGAAACTATGACAACCTAGACACACAGCAAAACTGGGGACGAGACATGACAAATCTCCCTCGAAATAAAACTTGAAATCACCTTTCTTCTTGTTTGGTGTCAATAGCGCCACGCATTCAGCCATCCTGCCCAACACACTTAGTCAGTAAAATTCATAATTGACGACACATCGTTTGATGCGATGGTGCAATCCTTGATGGTGTGTTATTGTCAAATATTGTTTGTTTTTTAATCTCCATCACGGACCGGACGTCATACGGAGGCAATATTACTGCGCATGCGCACTATGGATCCGATGCGCAGAACGGATGCGCAAGACACGTCAGCTATATAAAGAGCGAGAGTTCAGTTTTCTTCCTATTAGTTTCAATTCACAGTTTAATTAGCAGTTTCAATCAGCAAATAACAAAATGCGTATTGCAGGTAATATTTTATTTCACAACACTTTGCCTTGATCCTTTCGTCTCTGCTGTTCACTTCAAACACGCTCCATACGAACGCAATGCTCTCGTATCAGACGCTTGCTCGATCACCTGCTCGTTTGCTGTCACAATGTACCCTACACAAATCCGAAACATTTGTTGCGGCTCCGAGTCACGACGAGGGGCAAGTTTTGGTTAACAAGGGTGTTTTTATTCCTCTTCAACTTCTCTCCCATACAGAGCCGCCTTTTTCACATGTCCGCACGTCACTTTCCTCTTTTCATCTGATCGCGGTGGTGCCTTTACGGGCAGTCGGAGAAATCAACACCAACAAAAAAAAAATACATCCAGCCTAGTTAAGACCATACCAAAGACTATAAAAATGGGACCCATTGCCTCCCTGCGTGTGTGACGATCATTGGGAGTTAAAAAAACATAAAAACAAAAAAAACAAAAATGGGTGCAGCTTTTTTCCAGCATCAACATGCCATTTTAGGGTGGGTATTATACATGGGGGCGCATTATACACGGAAAGAAACGGTACTTTATTTATTTATTTTTATTTTTATTTATTTAGATGTATTCTTTCACTGATTCTTCAAGATGATGTATTTGTCAGAATGTTTGCCGTTGGATGTGATTTTACCTCATTAGATAAACATATTTCATAAATCTGACCTGCAGGCGCTGAAGTGATGGAAAATGCTATTCATCATAACAGTGTCGTAGTTAATAAGAATCACTGATAGTAAGTAGTTTTTGGGTTAAATATTTTTTTAATGGTGTTAATAAATGCATTTGTTTTCAAAAAGCTTTTTTTTAATAGCCATGCTTTAATATCTACTAAAAGTAAAAACCTTTTATGCAATGACCTTTACATGTCATTTATATTACTTCACACAAACACTACATCCATCTGCTCCTGGTTCGGCCCCCCGGTCAAAATTTAGAACCCAATTCGGCCCGCAAGTCAAAAAGTTTGCCCACCCCTGTGCTAACACATACGACAAGTTAATAGGGAGTGACTGCTCTGATAAAGTGAAGCAGCTCCAAGCTGAACTGGCATCACAGCAGCGATTCTTCACGCGGAGCTGTGAGTCAAAAGTAAATCAAAAGTAAATATTAATTAATATTAACTCTTGCAAAGTGGCCATGTTAATACCATTGATGTTATGAACCTACGTATAGACGTGACACAAACTATTACATTCTGAAAGATATTGTAAATGACAAGAGCAAAATTCACTTTCAAGTTTTAATAATAACAGACAACTTTGCTTTACTTATAACTCCTGCTTAAAATGTTTATGAGGCAAAAATAATTTTAAATTGTCATGTAAATTTAAGGTACAGTGATACCTCGGTTTTAGAACGTCCCGGTTCTCGAACAAATCGGAATTCGAACGAAAAATTCGAGATTTTTTTGCTTTGGTTGTCGAACAAAATTCGGAGGTCGAACATCGCGAGATGAGCCGAAAGGACCCGAGAAAACCCGACCGCGCGGCCCAGATGCCGACTGACTCCGTTCGATATTGTATTTTCGTTACATTGAGTATTGTATTAACCCCTCATCATGCCTCCAAAGAAAGCAAGTGGGAGCAGTAAAGCCATCCTAAAACACAAAGACGCTCTTTAAGCAATGCGACAGAGCGCCCGGCGCGCTGCGGTTGCACAATCGGACCAAATTAAGCTCCCTGCGCACTGAGGTCCACTTAATTTTTGGAAAGTACATCAGGACTTTAAAAGTATTTTCTAAATTTCAGCGACGGCTCTGTCACATTAATACGACCAGCGCAGTGCAGTTGCGCGGTCGGCGGTAGTGTTGGCTCCCGAGTGAACGATTCGTTCAAAAACAACGAATGTTTTCAGTGAACGAGAGTGAACGAATCACTTCCTAAAGTGACCAACCTTTTATTCAAACACAAACACATTCGGTATTAGGGGTGTAAATCGCGGGTTTTGTCACGATACGATATCATATCGATACAAAGGATCACGATACGATATTTGCCGATATCTTAAAGCCTGCTGTGATTCATTCACGATACATCACGATATAGTGCTCTACGATCGATATAGAACAATATCCTGATTTATAACAATTCATACGCAAAATCAACAAGGTACTCCAAACTCTTTATTTAGGAAATTACAAGAGTATTGTAGTATACAAAGTGCTTATTTTAACATTGAACTTTATCAAATTCCTATATTTTTTCTCATATAAGTCAGTAAAGAAAAATGAATATTCTTTCTTTTTTTGTAATACCATTAACTCTAAAGTGCATTACTGAACTATTTAATTACAAAACAAAAATAAGTTCTTTATAATGAATGTAGTAAACATTACACCTTGACCATATGTTCTAATCCAAATGTAAAAAAACAAAAACATTCTCTTGCAATACCAGAGAACTATACATAATACATAACTATACATTCATTCCATAGCACCAGCCCAGGAGCCGCGTAGTTGTCGGCTCCCCTTTCACGTGCCTGCTCTGCTCACAACACAACACCCCGCGCACTGCTCCCGGAAAGAGGGAGCAAGCAACAATGAACTGAATTTCAAAATAAAGTCGCGTCTAATGTCCGAGGTCAAAAACGGGCGATATACGTAGATCAATGTTTACGTTTAGCATCGATGCCAACAAATCGTAGAGCATTATATCGATTAATCGATGTGTATCGATGAATCGTTACACCCCTATTCGGTATAATAACTCCATTAACTATAAACCAACAAATACAAAATTAAAACATCAATGTTGGCATAACGTGTGTCGGCTGGCATAGCAGCAATGCTGTCTGTCACTCACTCGTGAATCTTCGTCAACAACCAATCAGCAGGGCCAGCGAGCGTTAGTTAGATGGAGGAGGGACTTTACAAGTCATTGACGAGTCGTGAATTGCATTTCCCGTTCAACAACGAACGAATCGGTGAATGAACAAATTAGTGACGTGCATTCCAGTTCTTTTAGGTTTCAAGATTCAAGAGTTTTTTATTCGCCATGTTTGAGCGTGCCAAACAAGAAATTTGACTTCGGTAAATCACACCCTCTGTTCAACATTTAGGTGACTAACAACACTCAGGACATGTGGTACGGCTTTTTTTTTTTTTTTACATCCAATGGAAACAACCCATACACATCAAACGATACAACTACACAATCCCCCCTCCCCCTCTCCCAAAGTATTATATATAATAATAATTGGCTCGGGTAATTTTTTTACATCCAATGGAAACAACCCATACACATCAAACGATACAACTACACAATCCCCCTCCCCCTCTCCCAAAGTATTATATATAATAATAATTGGCTCGGGTAATTAACACATTTCTTTCTATAATACAACACTTACACACTGATCTGTTGGCAACAGTCTCTCACCCGGTCGCGAACGGGAAATTGCGTCACTGACTCGTTCGTGAACGGGAAATTACGTCACTGACTCATAAAGTCCCGCCTCCATCTGGCGCTGCTGATTGGTCGTTTGCGAAGATTCACGAGTGAGTGACAGACAGCATTGCCGCTATGCCATTGCCCAGAGGCGTAGCCAAGCCGGGGCGAGCCGGGGCGGCGCCCCGGTTAGGACTCCCTGCGCCCAGGTTGAAAAAAATCGAGCTTTTTCGATTCTTCATTTTCATGCCGTTTTTTTCTTTCGGTCTTGCGCGAATGCCCTTGCGCTATTCTATGTGCGCAATGTTATCCATTCACCGTTTGCCTCCCGGACCCGGATGTTGTTTTAGCAATCAGCGAACGGCGTGGGTGATGTTCGATTTTTTTTCCTGTGGGCGTGCGCCCCTACTGGAAAAATTCCTGGCTACGCCTCTGCCATTGCCAGCCGACATTGATGTTTTAATTTTGTATTTGTTGGCTTGTAGTTGATGGTGTTATTATATCGATTGTGTTTGAATAAAAGGTTGAAAAAAAACCCGTTATGCCGACATTTGTTATTTTGGGGGACACCAACTCATATAACAACGTAAAACACATACATATTGTCATATAAATCAGTTAACCAAATGTCAGATTTTTATGTTTTGATTGGCGAATATAAAAACAAGGAATAAAACACCAGACAAGTTATATTTTAAATGTTTATTAAAATAATAATAATAATAATAATAATAATAATAAAAGTACATCTCAAACCAGCAATCTAATGTGAAACTGCAGTCGATATATTGGATATCAATATTTACAATATTTAGGCATATAGATGCATACACGTTATTTAAAACCTACTATAAGTAAATCGTAAATCTACATTCTGGTTTACATAGTTCACGCCAGGAGACGCAACACGTCCACTCACTGATCCGATGATACACAGGAAGGCAGTTCACTCATTGACTCGTTCGCGAACGGGAAAGCCAGGATTTGTTCTCTCACTGACCCGTTCTCGCTATGAACTGGAAATGCGAATCACTCAGTGAGTGATTCACTCTGTGAGTGATTCGGTCACTCACAGATTAGCTCGTTGGTGAACGGGAAATGCAATTCACGACTCGTTCGTGAACGGGAAGTTACGTCACTGACTTGTAAAGTCCCTCCTCCATCTAACGCTCGCTGGCGGTACTGATTGGTCTTCACGAGTGAGTGAGTGAGTGAGTGAGTGAGTGAGTGAGTGAGTGAGTGAGTGAGTGAGTGAGTGAGTGAGTGAGTGAGTGGCAGACAGTATTGCTGCTAAAACCATTGCCAGCCGATGCACGTTATGCCGACATTGATGTTTTAATTTTGTATTTGTTGGCTTGTAGTTGATGGTGTTATTATACCGAATGTGTTTGTGTTGGAATAAAAGGTTGAAAAAAAAAAACATTATGCTGACATTTGTCATTTTTGGGGACACCAACTCATATAACAACGTAAAACACATTTATTTTTATATCAAGCAGTTAACCAAATGTCTGATTTTTATGTTTTGATTGGCGAATATAAAAATATGTTATAACATAAATATTTATATCCCAGCCGTCATCGGGCAGTAGGCGGGGGACACCCTGAACCGGTTGCCAGCCAATCGCAGGGCACACAGAGACAAACATCCATTTGCACTCGCACCTAGGGACAATTTGGAGTGTTCATCCGGCCTACCGAGCATGTTTTTGGGATGTGGGAGAAAACCGGAGTGCCCGGAGAAAACCCACGCGGGCCCGGGGAGAACATGCAAACTCCACACAGGGAGGGCCGGAGGTGGAATCGAACCCGCACCCTCCTAACTGTGAGGCGGATGTGCTACCCAAGTGCGCCACCGAGCCGCTAAATAATAATGATAATGACAATAATGATAATAATAATATTTCACCTCTCTGGCTGGAAAGGAGCCCGAGCTGGTGTGCGAGGCAGAAAAGTTCAGACGAGACATAGTCGGACTTGCCTCCACACACAGTTTGGGTTCCGGTACAAGTCCTCTCGAGAGGGGCTGGACTCTCTTCCACTCGGGAGTTGCCCACTGTGAGAGGCATCGAGCAGGTGTGGGTATACTTATTGCCCACCGGCTGGGCGCCTGCACATTGGGGTTCACCCCGGCGAACGAGAGGGTAGCCTCCCTCCGCCTTCGGGTGGGGGGACGGATCCTGACTGTTGTTTGTGTCGCTGCACCAAACGGCAGCTCAGAGTACCCACCCTTCTTGGAGTCCCTGGAGGAGGTCCTGTTGACCGCTCCTTCTGGGGACTCCATCGTTCTACTGGGTGACTTCAATGCTCACGTGGGCAATGACAGTGAGACCTGGAAGGGAGTGATTGGGAGGAACGGCGCCCCCCGATCTGAACCCGAGCGGTGTTCTATTATTGGACTTCTGTGCTCAACACGGATTTTCTATAATGAACACCATGTTCAAACATAAGGGTGTCCATGTGTGCAATTGGCACCAGGACACCCTAGGCCCCAGTTCGATGATCGACTTTGTAGTCGGGTCATCGGATTTGCGGCCGCATGTTTTGGACACTCGGGCGAAGAGAGGGGCGGAGCTGTCAACTGATCACCACCTTGTGGTGGGTTGGCTCCGATGGTGGTGGAAGATGCCGGTCCGACCTGGCAGACCCAAACGCTCTGTCTGGCAGAATCCCCTGTCAGGAAGAGCTTCAACTCCCACCTCCGGCAGAGCTTTTCCCACGTCCCGGGGGAGGTGGGGGACATTGAGTCCGAGTGGAACATGTTCCGCACCTCCATTGTTGAGGTGGCCAACCAGAGCTGTGGCCATAAGGTCGTTGGTACCTGTCGTGGCGGCAATCCCCGAACCCGCTGGTGGACACCGGCGGTAAGGGATGCCGTCAAGCCGAAGAAGGAGTCCTATCGGGCCGTTTTGGCCTGCGGGAATCCGGAGGCAGCTGACAGGTCCGGATGGCCAAGCGGAACGCGGCTTTGGCGGTTTCTGTGGCAAAAACCCGGGCGTGGGAGAAGTTTGGCGAGGCCATGGAGAATTACTTCCGGACGGCTTCGAGGAAATTCTGGTCAACCATCCAGCGTCTCAGGAGGGGGAAGCAGTGCAACGTCAACACTATTTACAGTGGGGATGGCATGCTGCTGACTTCGACTCGGGACGTCGTGAGTTGGTGGGGAAAATACTTTGAAGACCTCCTCAATTCCACCGACACGCCTTCCATTGTGGAAGCAGGGCCTGGAGACTCTGAGGCGGACCCTCCAATCTCTGGGATCGAAGTCACTGAGGTAGTTAAAAAAAAACTCCTCGGTGGCAAGGCCCCGGGGTTGGATGAGATCCGCCAGGAGTTCTTAAAGGCTCTGAATGTTGTGGTGCTGTCATGGCTGACACGCCTCTACAACATTGCGTGGACATCGGGGACAGTGCCTCTGGATTGGCAGACTGGGGTGGTGGTTCCCCTCTTTAAGAAGGGGGACCGGAGGGTGTGTTCCAATTACAGAGAATCACACTCCTCAGCCTCCCTGGTAAGGTCTATTCAGGGGTGCTGGAGAGGAGGGTCCGTCGGGAGGTCGAACGTCGGATTCAGGAGGAGCAGTGTGGCTTTCGTCCTGGCCGTGGAACAGTGGACCAGCTCTACACCCTCGGCAGGATCCTCGAGGGTGCATGGGAGTTCGCCCAACCAGTCCAAATGTGTTTTGCAGACTTGGAGAAGACGTTCGACCGTGTCCCTCGGGAGGTTCTGTTGAGGGTGCTTCGGTAGTACGGGGTGCCGAGCCAACTGATAAGGGCGGTTCGGTCCCTGTATCACCGAAGCCAGAGTTTGGTCCGCATTTCCGGCAGTAAGTCGGATTTGTTCCCAGTGAGGGTTGGACTCCGCCAAGGCTGCCCTTTTTCACCGATTCTGTTCAAAATTTTTATGGACAGAATTTCTAGGCGCAGCCGAGGCGTTGAGGGGGTCTGGTTGGGGACCTCAGCATCGCGTCTCTGCTTTTTGCAGACGACGTGGTGCTGTTGGCTTCTTCAGGCCGTGATCTCCAGCTCTCACTGGAGCGGTTCGCAGCCGAGTGTGAAGCGGTCGGAATGAGGGTCAGCAAATCCGAGTCCATGGTCTTCGGTCGGAAAAGGGTGGAATGCCTTCTCCGGATCGGGGATGAGATCCTGTCCCAAGTGGAGGAGTTCAAGTATCTTGGGGTCTTCTTCACGAGTGAGGGGAGGATGGAGCGCGAGATCGACAGGCGGATCGGTGCAGCGTCGGCGGTAATGCGGACTCTGTACCGGTCCGTCGTGGTAAAGAGAGAGCTGAGCCAAAAGGCAAAGCTCTCAATTTACCGGTCGATTTACGCTCCTACCCTCACTTATGGTCGCAAGCTATGAGTCGTGACCGAAAGAACGAGATCCCGGATACAAGCGGCCGAAATGAGTATTCTCCGCAGGACGTCCGGGCTCTCCCTTCGAGATAGGGTGTGAAGCTCGGTCATCCGGGAGAGACTCGGAGTAGAGTCGCTACTCCTCCACGTTGAGAGGAGCCAGACGAGGTGGCTAGGGCATCTCATCAGGATGACTCCTGGACACCCCCTGGGCAGGTGTTCTGGGCATGTCCCACCGGTAGGAGACCCCGGGGACGACCCAGGATCCGCTGGAGAGACTATGTCTCTCAACTGACCTGGGAACGCCTTGGGATCCCCCGGGATGAGCTGGATGAAGTGCCTGGGGAGAGGGAAGTCTGGGAGTCTCTCCTAAAGTTGCTGCCCCCGCGACCCGACCCCGGATAAGCGGAAGAAGATGGATGGTCTTAGGGTTTGCAGAATATCTTCATCGTATGATTATGTTGGAATGTAACCTGTAATAATTTAACTAGCTTGTCCTGTCTAGACAAAAGTAGTTGACCAAAGTGATAAGATCTTTTCAACTGATTGACTAGACGCAGAGGAAGCAATCAAAGTTGCTTTGTTTACAGAAAGTCGTAAAAGGCCCCCTGCTATGCTTTGATCAGCAGGGGACCGGCCTCACCCCATCCTGTGTCCCCACACCCCCACTTTCAACCCCACTCTGTTTCTCTCAATAAATAAGCACCTGACGAGGCCTGAGTCAGACTTCATTCAACCATCGCTGTAAGCACAGCTACGAGTGAACTCTCCGCCTGCAGGTGTCTAAAACGACTAACTTGTCTCCAGTGTGGTTCTTGCAAAATAAGTTAGAGTGAGCACCACCCTAACATTTTGGTGCCGAAACCCGGGACCCTCATACTCGCCATCTGGCTGACGGAGGACGACGCGCTGTACACCGTCGACGGGCCAGCGTCCATTAGGAGGACCTGGTAACGAAAGACCTGGGAAGGAAGTTCTTCGCTGGGCCAGCATCTTAGGTCTGACTTCGTCTGACAGAGGTGGATTGACGGGGACCCGGCAGCGCAGCGGACCAAGGGGGACAAGTAAGTCATAGAAAAAAGCGCTGATACGGCTTTGGTTTGTCCGAGCTATGAGATACGGCTTTGGTTTGTCCGAGCTATGAGATGCGGCTTTGGTTTGTCCTAGCTATGAGATACAGCTTCCGCCTGCAGGTGTCTAAAACGACTAACTTGTCTCCAGTGTGGTTCTTGCAAAATAAGTTAGAGTGAGCACCACCCTAACAGATGGATGGATGGATGGATGGATAATAATAATAATAATAAAAGTACATCTCAAACCAGCAATCTAATGTGAAACTGCAGTCAATATATTGGATAAAAACATTTAGGCATATATATGCATAGACGTTATTTAAAACCTACTATAAATAAATCGTAAATCTACATTCTGGCTGACAGTTCATGCCAGGAGTCGCAACATATTCACTGACCGATCCGTTGATACACAGGAAGGCAGTTCACTCATTGACTCGTTCGCGAACGGAAAAGCCAGGATTCGTTCCCTCACTGATCCGTTCTCGCGGTGAACGCGAAATCCGAATCACTCAGTGAGTGATTCACTCAGTGAGTGATTCACTCAGTGAGTGATTCACTCAGTGAGTGATTCACTCAGTGAGTGATTCGTTCACTCACAACTTCGTTCGTTGGTGAACGGGAAATGCAATTCACGACTTGTTCATGAACGGGAAGTTACGTCATTTTCTTCTTCATTTTGTTTTACGGCGAGGTGACACCAGCTCCATATAACTTCACCTACTGGTTGAAGTTATATGAAAGGAAAAAAAGGACCAATCACTTTAGGAAGTGATCCGTTCCTTTTGAATGAATCGTTCACCCACGAGCCAACACTAGAACGAATCAGTGAGTGAGAGAATGATTTGCATTTCAGTGAGGGAACGAGTCCTGACTTTCTCGTTCGCGAACGAATCAATAAGTAAACTGCCTTCCCGTGCATCAATGGATCACTCAGTGGATATGTTGTGTCTCCTGGCGTAAACTATGTAAGCCAGAATGTAGATTTACGATGTACTTATAGTTGTTTTTTAATAACGTGTATGCATATATATGCCTAAATATTGTTATCCAATATATCTACTGCAATCTCATATTAGATTGCTGGTTTGAAATGTACTTTTCATATTATTATTATTATTATTATTATTATTATTATTATTATTTTAATAAACATTCATATAAAAACTTGTCTGGTGTTTTATTGTTTTCATATTCACCAATCAAAAACACAAAAATCTGACATTTGGTTAACTGCTTTATATGACAATATGTATATGTGTTTTACATTGTTATATGAGTTGGTGTTCCCTTAAATAACAAATGTCGGCATAACGTTTTTTTTTTTCCAACCTTTTATTCAAACACAAACACATTCGGTATGATAACACCTTCAACTACAAGCCAATAAATACAAAATTAAAACATCAATGTCGGCATAACGTGTGTCGGCTGGCAATAGCATAGCAGCAATGCTGTCTGTCACTCACTCGTGAAGACCGCACCTCGTCGTGTGCAGATCGCTTTGGATCGGATATTTTTTTTCCCTGGGTTGGGACCGGCGTGACTCTACGACGGCTTCCTGCTCATCCTGCCAGTGTTGATCGGGTCCCTTGCCTTAGCCTCGCAGCCGCAACCCCTGTGGGGAGTCCGCTCCATCGTGCTCGTCGTAACCAATGACCTTTGCCATGCCAGGCCCATGGTGACCATCTGCACGTGCCCCGACTGGGTCCCCAGGACGCTGCTCACTGATTCACGACCACGGTCCATTGGGCGCCGTTGAACTTGACTGCCCTTGCACTTGTGTATGTACCCTGTGGAGGCTATTTTGTGTGTTTTGGGGTGTTCTTTGGTATTGATGGGGGCTGGTTGGCCGCTGTTACTTTTTTGTTCCTTTGTCTTTTTGCTTTGCTTTGATGGCTTTTAACTTTTAAACTTTCTGGCTTTCTTTGTGGCGCCGTTGTGTGGCAGCCTTATAAGAGCCTATTGAGTTGTGCGTATCTGTGTGTCTTTTATATACCCGCTCTGTGGTATGAATACTGCTGGGGCCTGAATTTCCCCACCCCTGGGGATCAATAAATGTTCGATTAATCAATATGCACTTATATGGTTTAATATACATTTATTGATACACAAAAAATGTATGTAGTATGTTAAAAATGAGAGGGTGACGCTACTTGGCGGATTTTTACCTATTGCGAGTGGTCTTGGAACCAATTATCCGCCATAAACGAGGGATTACTGTAGACATATACAGGTTGTTTATTTGCATCTATATGTCTATTTTGGGAATCTCAGCTACATTTGACATTATTTGGATGGGTAAACGATTCACAAAATTACCTGGAAAATAAACCACGTCTAAATAATGAATCAATTTTATTTTTGAAAATGTTGCAATTTTCCATTTCCAATTTCACGGACCACCTGCAATGCCGCTACAGACCACTAGAGGGCCACATCCCACCGGTTGACAATCCCTGTATTTTTTTTCAACAAAGACTTTTGTTTTGAGGTTTTTGAAAAATGTTGCACTGGATTTTGTCCTTTGACAGCCATCACCTGGAGTCATTAAGCTTTCTCAAAGTAACAACGTTAATAAGTACATCGGAATATTAATTGCAGTCAGGCTCCAAAGGAATAATAATAATCAGCCATTTAATAATCATCAATAATAATAATAAAATAAATAACAATAATTACCGATTTTTTCCATGTATAATGCGCAAAATTTAACTAATTTATTGTCCTAAAATCTGGGGTGCGCATTATACATGGGTACATTTTTTTATTATTTTATTAGATCCTTCATTATTTTATTTAGATTTTATTTCATTATTATTTTTTTTTAATCCGGATATCATACAGAGGCCGCCATTACAGATGCACTTTCTTCTCTGCTGTTCACTTCAAACTTTCCCCACTCCATACGACACAATGCTCTCGTATCAGACGGTTGCTCGATCACCTGCTCGTTTGCTGTCACAATGTACCCTACACAAATCCGAAACATTGCTTCGCTATTGAGTTTGCTAGCGCATGCGCAGTGATAGTGACCGGCAGAATAACATCCGGTTGTTCCCAAAGATGATCTTTTTTCTGAAATAATTTTACGTTTACGGACTTAAGTAGGAGTCAAAATTTGGGTGCGTATTATACATGTGTGCAGGCTTTTTTCCAGCATCAACATGCCATTTTTAGGGTGCGTATTATACATGGGGGCGCATTATACATGGAAAACAACGGTACATAATTTACTTTTAATTAATTTACAACCACTGCCCGAGTGACCAGCCCCTGTTTACCTCGTCTTTCGCCCAAAGCCATATAAGGATAGGCTGTGGCGGGACGGATGAGTAAGACAGAATGGTCATTGCTAGTGCAGCACAGAGCAGAGTCTGCGTGACTCTTTTGTGACTATGTGCAGTTGAATATGCCACATTTGACACATTTTAGGACTTTTAAGTTTTAAATTTTTTGTTTTAGGCTGTGGGGTGCAAGTGGCAACACCATCAAGGGAGCCTTTGCATCGTGATATTATTTTTAAGGTTAGGACCACTGCTGCTTCAATCCCTACTTCATTTTTCCTCTTTTGAAATTTTGACCCTGGAGCGGAAGAAAACGCACACTCCCACTCCATATTGTGATTTGTGAAGTTGTGAAGAAAAAGAAAAAGCCTCGTCAATTATCATTTTTATACGGAAATAGAGACAGTTTTTGGCCTGTACATACTTTAATTACTGGAGCTGTGTTATTCGCATATCGTTCTGTTTCGTGATTTAGGAGCTAGTATATATCTACTTGCTCGATTCTGACATGACGATGATAATTATGATGACAAAGTAAGGAAAAACTATGCTGCGACCAGTTCATTGTGTACCCGACCTACCGCCCGAAGACAGCTGCATAGGCTCCAGTATGCCCGCAACCCTAGAGAGGAAAAGCGATTTGGGAAATGGATGGATGGATTAATTGACTATACTGGGTTTATTTTGAACCCATTAAAATCTGATTGGCGTGACCGATCAGCTGTGCTAAATAATTTTTTTTTGAAAGTTTATATATTCTGCAATATTTAACAGCTCTCTCTTCACAACTAAATAGATTTTTTAATGATACTTAATGTGTTACAAGATTAACAAAATGTTACTAATTACTTTCTGAGGAAAAAATTACAATGTTTATCGATCGTCCTAACTTAAATCTGCTTTCAGCAAAGGAACCGACAGCTGCTCACATTTTTCAGCTTGTGGTAAAACGCTAGCGTGGAAGGCGGAGCATCATGCTCAACCCGCGTTTGGTGTGCATGTAACATTAGTTTGTACACTTTATTGATATATATTTTTTAATGTTACTTTTATTATAATTATTATTATTATTTTATTATTTTTATTTTTAGGACATGTCAGGCATGCAACAATCATAAGCCAAAAAAAACCAAAACGCTCAAATAAGAGTCGTACAGACAAAATTCATCAGCCGTTTGATTATGTCTTGAGACAGACCTTGCATTATCATTTTTTTTAAGCCACAGTTCGTGAGACATACAACTTTGAGCAGAGCACAAGGGGTAAATCAGGAACTTATACATACTGTAAATCGGCACGGCAACAACATTCATGCATTTTTCACAAAGTTGGTTGTTTCTTTGACTTGAAGGGTCACCATCACAACCACCTTTTACAACCTAAATGAGTAAAACTTAGATAATGATGTGACAAAATCTTGAAAATTTTGTTGGTGGGACTGAAGAGCAATCACTGCTTTCCTTATTTTTACAAATAATTTCAATCATATTTCTGTCATCACCAATCTCACCAACTAAGAAAACCAAACTTACTATCTCTGTGACAGTCAACAATAAAAAAATTCTATTGAACTACCTGTGGTGTACAACAGAAATTATACTTTGAATAAGGCGGCTAATTCATTATCTTAGTTATACTTGTGACCTCATACCATAGAATGAACAGTACTTCTACTTCATATCGATAAAAGATAAATTTTAAGCAGGATCTATCTCAGTATAATTTCAATGCCCATTGCTCTTGTTTGCAAACTCATTGCCTTTTTCATGGAAGCTAAGGATATAAATTTGAAATAAAACAATTTTAAAATGTTTGATTCAGTTGTTATGAACTGCAGGTCTAACTCCAGTACAATACGAAAATGAAATGAAGAAATCTATATGTATACCACCATGCTCTTGGCACACAAAGCTATATTGTGTACAAAGTTAATTTCATGTCATCTTTGGATTTAGATTTTTTTAATGTTTTCATTAATTTTCAATAAATTAAACTAAAATTAATTAGAATATTCTAATGTTTTTATTAATTTTCAAGGGACTGGGTGCTTTAAAAATGACGCTGAACTGAAGTGCGGGTCTTGGTGTGTGTGTGTGCCTGTGTGTGTGTGAGTGAGTGTGTGTGTGTGTGTGCGTGCGTGCGTGTCTGTGCGTGTGTGTCTGCGTGTGTACGTACGCGCGTGTGCGTGTGTGTGCGTGCGAGTGTACGTGTGTGTGATTTTCGCATTAGTTTAGATTTTCAAATGATGACAAGATCTCAATTTCTGTTCATAGGTTTTAGGCAAGTAGCGAGACAGGCATAGAGTTTGGTTGCAATTTCGTAGAAAATATTTTGTCTGTGCCAAGACTACAGAAAATTAGAAGACAGGCTTCATTTAAAACATTTCGCAGCAATGTCAGGTCAAAGCACATTCATTCTAAGCTCACTACTCAAACCAAGAACGTCATGGTGCATGCAGCTCAGTGCACAACTATTGCGCATTACACAATGTGATTTAAACAGGGCAGCGGAAAACGTGTGTTAACAATAAATCTAAAATTTCAAAACAAATTCCAAAATACAAACACAACTATCGCCTAGAAAATTCATTTCGACATCCCTTTTCCCTTTCTTGCCCTTACACGCACGCAGACAGACGGCAGCACGACTTTTGCTCTCACCAGTCTTACTTAAAATTGTATATCCAGCAACGCTTTTATTTATTTAACAGTACAGAACTAGGACGAGCTCTGCGTTGATTAGTTTTACATAAATAAATAAAAAAGTAATATTACCTGCGATGAATATAGTTATTTATTTTTTGGGACCTATTCTATTTGAACGTAGTTTCAAAGAACACGCAGCATGTACACTCAAGACACATTTGAACCATAGGCTAAAATATAAAATAAAATATACCATCATCCCACAGATATTGGAAGGATAAACAGTCTAATTAAATCTAATATATTTTACAACAGATGATCTGTTAGTTTTTGGCAGCCATTAGGCGAATAATAGGAGCCTATAAAAATCTCTCTGCAAAACGGCATTCATAAAAAAAAAACTGTCAATTATAGGGGGTGGCATAACCCAGATTGCAAACAGACCATGCAATTTCCATGAAGAAGTTTAGCCGTTGCGCGTTTTTTACAAAATAATCTCTTAGTTACGTGAGCTCATGCTTACGGGATTGTTGACCTACCTGTATGTCCCAGCGCGTTCTCTCCCTCGTGTATGCCGGTTCCTCTACACAAGGCGAAAAAAAGAAAAGGAAAAAGCAAGAAACTTCTTTCATTGAGATTGGCACAGTCAGTCTCTGCCTCGCTGTTTAATTACCAAAACGGTAAATCAAGAAAAAAGCGAAACCCAGTAATATTGAACGCGCGCCCTCATTTTCAGCACTTTGGTACCATCCAAAGAATTCTTATCTGCTGCCTTAATGTGACGGAAGAAATTGTCTAGTGTTAATATCGTTAGATGCTTTTTTAAAGTGTGTGCTTTCTAGAAATCAAAGCTCCGCCCATGCGAGAATGAGGATGGATTATTCATATCCAATGCAACCCTATTTGCGCGGCTGTCAGCACCTCGAATCACCAATAATGAGTGATGGAGTCGGCTGTCCCAAACGCTATCAAACACAACGGAAAGTAACAAAGAGTTAGTGTTTTAGAGGCTTAATGTTTTAGGTTTTTTTCCCCCCCAAAGCATAATTCAGGTCACAAGAGGTGAACTAAGAGTTCCCCTTTGCGCTTTCTTTTTGTAGAGAAGGAGCGTATTAATATAGTCAGAGCTAGAAAAAGAAAGGGGACGATGCGGTTTCGCATCAATAGAAGCGAGAAGCAGCGCTCTGCAAGTGCTGCCCTCTGCAAATGGGAGACGGCACAATCGCATCTCCCATCCCGGTAAAATGATGATGCGCCAAGCGAGGCAGAAACGGAGTGCTGGGGATCCCCTGCAGCGTCCAATCCTGACGTCCCTGACCGCCGTGGTGTGCGCGTGTACGTAGGGAACTACAGCTTGTACGTGCGGCACTCTCTCTATGAATGATGGTAGATAGATAGTAGCGAGGGTGGGGTCAGCCGTGATAATGAACTTACATGTCCTTAGCTGTGACAGGCGAAGGAAGAAGCGCGACAACAGCGCCACGATTGTAAGGCACTCACTTAATGAGGTGTTTCCCGCCTCCCTTTGACAGCCTCCACCCAAGTTAAGGCTGAGGAGAAAGTGTAAAACGCACTCCAACATACTGTACACAGTCAGGTGCGCATCTGGCAATTTGGGGCCTGTATGTGTGTGTGTGTGTGGGGGGGCTTATAGCTGTAAAAGATACTGGTTTGAGAACATTCCTAAATTTCGTTTTACTGAGAATGACACTGCGATGATAAAGTATTTCGTCAATTTTATGTTAATTCTTATATCTAGGAAAATCACATTATTTATTATCATTTACATTATTTATTATTATTTAAGGGCCCCTGTCAGTGAATCAGTTACACCCGTGAAGTGATCACCTATGAGAGCTGTATTACCGTTTTTTTCCGTGTATAATGCGCGAAATTTAACTAATTTATTAACCTAAAATCTGGGGTGCGCATTATACATGGGTACAAAAAAATTTTTAATTTTTTTTTTTTAATTTTTTTTTTTTAAGAAAGTCATGGTACAACAAAACCAACAACAGGACTGACCGACAAAGTCGTAGAACAAAAAGACAGGGTGACATTACCAAAGACAGGAACAGAAACCAAACAGACATCATGACATCATCCGACGGTGAGCGAGGGGCAGACAGGACTTAAATACAAAACACGTTACATCGATTGAGGTGACACAGGAAGAGAGGGGCGACGCGAACAGAAACTATGGCAACCTAGACACATAGCAAAACTGGGGACGAGACATGACAAATCTCCCTCGAAATAAAACTTGAAATCACCTCTCTTCTTGTTTGTTGTCAATCGCGCATCGCATTCAGCCATCCTGCCCAACACACTTAGTCAGTAAAATTCATAATTGACGACACATCGTTTGATGCGATGGTGCAATCCTTGATGGTGTGTTATTGTCAAATATTGTTTGTTTTTTTAATCTCCATCGCGGACCGGACGTCATACGGAGGCCGCCATTACAGATGCGCAGAACGGATGCGCAAGACACAGCTATATAAAGAGCGAGAGTTCAGTTCTCCACCTATTAGTTTCAATTCACAGTTTAATTAGCAGTTTCAATCAGCAAATAACAAAATGCGTATTACAGGTAATATTTTATTTCACAACACTTTGCCTTGTTCCTTTCGTCTCTGCTGTTCACTTCAAACACGCTCCATACGACCGCAATGCTCTCTTATCAGACGCTTGCTCATTTGCTGTCACAATGTACCCTACACAAATCCGAAACATTTGTTGCGGCTCCGAGTCACGACGAGGGGCAAGTTTTGGTTTCCAAGGGTGTTTTTATTCCTCTTCAACATCTCTCCCATACAGAGCCGCCTTTTTCACGTCCGCACGCCTTTTTCACATGTGCGCACAGAGCGCGGTGGTGCCTTTACGGGCAGTCGGAGAAATCAACGCCAACAAAAAAAATACATCCAGCCTATTTAAGACCATACCAAAGACTATAAAAATGGGACCCATTGCCTCCCTGCGTGTGTGACGATCATTGGGACTTAAAAAAAAAAAAAAAAAAAAAAAAAAGAATTTAAAAAAAGATTTAAAAAAATTGGGTGCGTATTATACATGGGTACAGACTTTTTTCCAGCATCAACATGCCATCTTTAGGGTGCGTATTATAAAAATATCTTCTAAATTTCAGCGACCAGCGCGGTGCAGTTGGGCGGTCGGCGGCGCGCTACGGTTGAGCGTTCTCTCTCGCGCTCTCTCTCTCGCTCTCTCTCGCTCTCGCACACACGCGCACACACGCACACACGCACACACGCAAACTGCTCGTTTGCTGTCACAATGTACCCTACACAAATCCGAAACATTTGTTGCGGCTCTGAGTCACGACGAGGGGCAAGTTTTGGTTTCCAAGGGTGTTTTTATTCCTCTTCAACGTCTCTCCCATACAGAGCCGCCTTTTTCACGTCCGCACGGAGCGCGGTGGTGCGTTTATGGGCAGTCGGAGAAATCAACGCCAACAAAAAAAATGACATCCAGCCTAGTTAAGACCATACCAAAGACTATAAAAATGGGACCCATTGCCTCCCTGCGTGTGTGACGATCATTGGGACTTAGAAAAAAAAAAAATTTAAAAAATTCATAAAAATTGGGTGCGTATTATACATGGGTACAGGCTTTTTTCCAGCATCAGCATGCCATTTTTAGGGTGCGTATTATACATGGGGGCGCACTATACACGGAAAAAAACGGTAGCTACATAAGAGCAGAACATTACCTTTTGAATTCCAGGGAATGCTAAAACAAAATGTGTATTTTCTTCCCGTGATTCAGCAATCCCAGATGATGCACATTTTATCTAACCCATTCAATAACTGGTATTTGGAACTGTTCATATTCTCTTCATCTTGACTAAGACCCATCTGAAGAAAAACAACCCCAAAGCATGCCGCTTCCGCTAACATGCTTTACTGTTGGGATGTTTTGTTTTGTTTATATAAACCCAACTTTTGGAATCATGGAGTTAAACCTTTATTTCATTGGACCTTAACACATTTCCCCACATGCCTTGGGGAGATTTTAAATGTAGTTTGGTGAGTCTTTGATGTTTTTCTATGTAAAGTACAGCCTCTGTCTTGCCACCCTTCCCCAGAGCTGAGCCATACAAAGAAGACACTAACTTGTTGTCACAAGTAGTTCACTGCCAGTACTTGACAAAAATCGTTAGAGTGTTACCTGAGCCATGAGCAAAATGGCTGCCTCTTGAGATGGATAAAAACAGGAAGACTCTTCTGTTCATACTCTTCTAATTTATATTCTACAAACGCAATATGTAGTAATTAAAATGTCATGTTTGGACTACTGTGGTTGGATAGAACATATTATCGTGAAGACATTTTGAGGGGTGACCTCCACTTTAAAACAACTGGGAAAATGTCAAATAGAAATATTATTCAATGAAGAGACTCAAAAAACACATTACAATAAAATGTGCAAAGTGTGTCGACAATTGCAATATTTTCTTCACATCAAACATGCAAATCAATATACGAACATGTCTAGTACATTATTTCATGTCTGCATAGTATAAAGTATTTTGTAAATATAGAAACCAATGTCACAATTTATTAAATCAAATGAATTTACAGAATTTTGTGCAGTCTACGTGTTTACAAATAATCGCACAATTGCAAAATTGTTGGGCATGTGCTTAGTGTGCTCTGGAGGTGAATGTATCACTTAAAGCCATACTTTGCTTGTACTAGCCAACTTGCATTGGCTCCCGGTACCCTTAAGATGTAATTTCAAGGTTTGACACTTACCTAAAAAAGAGGTAAGTGTCAAACCTTGAAATTGCATCTATAGAATAGGCTTGTGTGCCTTTTAATCTCATTGACCTTGTGGTACCATATGTTCCGTTTTGAAACCTTCGTTCAGAAAACACTGATCTTTTAGTGACTCCCAAGACCCCAAAAGAAGTCTGCAGGTTTTAAAACATTTCATATTCGGGCTGCAGAGCTCTGGAATGCCCTGCCAGGGACATCAGAGCGCTACCTTAGAACAAATATTTAAGAGACAATTAAACACATGTATATTTGTATATACTCTTGCATTTAGTTGAACTACATTTTGGTCCATTAAACAACAGCTTCTACTCTCTCTACTCCCTCCTCCTCCTCCAGCTTAGGGAGGGGGCTCGACGATGACCAAACTGAAAGTCATTGATAAACTGTGGGTTTGTGAAGATCTTTGAGACGTTTTTGTGATTAAGGGCTATATTAATAATTTCACTTGATTTACTTTGGCCAGTAAAATGTTAATATTTTGTCTAATGAATTTGAAAACTAACTTGTGTTTCATGTACAATTCACACTTTCACTTGATTTACTTTAGCCAGTAAAATGTTAATATTTTGTCAAATGAATTTGAAAACTAACTGATGTTTCATGTACAATTCACACTTTAAAAGAGCATTTTGACACTTGCTGTCGACGTCATGTGCTCTGGGCTAAACCAAAAATTATACGTTTAATCTAAATTGACCAATTTCCTTCAGATTTGGCTGGAGCATAGAAAAACGCACAATAATCGTATCCATTTGAATTTGAAGAATTTATTTACTCACCTAAAGGTTTATTAAAGGGGGTCATCATCAACAAATTTGGGAAATTTCAAAAATGTGAGGAAAACTAGGACTCTTCAGCATCATCGTTGGGGATTAGTGGTAAAATGGAAGAACGCAAACACAGTGGAACAGCAATTCACTGAAAATGAGCGATCATGAGTGGGTATTTCTTCAGAGGCATTCAGTGGCAGATACACACATAACATGCTATAACTTCAGTCTCTAAAATCAGGAAGATACAGCTTTCATGGTGGGATTTGTCCTAAATACCTAGAAGTATTTTAATAAGAAGCAATAAAAAAATACAGTTATCATTCTGCCAACAAACAGATATACTTATCAAACTCAATAAAAAAAAATGGATTGTCACTTGCCACCCAGACAGTAACTTTCCCTGTCATTGATCGTTTCACAACAGGCACCAAACTGGAGAGCTAAGAGCTGCCGCACCCGTGAGCGGCGCCGTCTTGATGACGAGCCGAGTGCACACATGGACACCCTTATATTTGAACATGGTGTTCATAATTGACAATCCATGACGCATAATAAAGAAAAAAAACAAAAACAAAGTTGCACCGGAGTACAAGTCGCATTTTTGGGGGAACTTTATTTGACAAAATCCAACACCAATAACAGGCATGAATAGGCAACAACAGGCTAAACGATACGGTTTGACAACTTTACATAAACAAACGAGGAACTGAGAACGTGCCTGACATAACACATTAACAGTTATTAAAATAACTATAACATAAATAACCCGTTTATCAAACCATCCATGTCACTCCAAATCATTAAATCCATCGAAATCTTCATCCTCTGAGTAAACAACGCCACTGCTGACTCCAGACTTGCGGCGCTGAGGTCATCGTTAGTTGCGGTTCCAATTATTCCACAAGCCTATATAACTATATACATATAAACTATATATATCAAATAACTATAACATAAATAACAATTGTATCGAAACATCCGTGTCACTCCATATCATTAAATCCATCGAAATCTTCATCCTGTGTCACTTAAAAAAAACGGCGCTGCTGACTCCGGAAGTACATGCGGCGCTGACGTTGGACTCAACGTCAGTTGCAGTTCCAGTTATTCCACAGGCCTATATAACTATATATAAACTATATATCAAATAAGTATAACAAAAATAACAACTTTAGCAAACCATCCGTGTCACTACAAATCATTATATCCATCGAAATCTTCGTCCTCCGTGTCACTTATAAACAACGCTGCGCTGACTCCGGAAGTATATGCGGCGCTGAGGTCCGACTCATTGTCAGTGGCGACTCCAATTATTCCACTGGCCTAGTGCGCCCTCATGTGGTTTAAAGTGAAAACAACATGTGAAGTGATCAATTATATATATATAAGTAAGTAATGTGTTAATGATCAAGTAATAATGTGTTAATAATTTCACATATAAGTCGCTCCTGATTATAAGACGCACCCCTGGCCAAACAATGAAGAAAACTGCGACTTATAGTCCAGAAAATACGGTAATTTCTACAGAGCTATTCTGCCTGTCCAAATTCGCCAAGGTTTACGTGGCCACAGAGGCAGAGCTCCGGAGGCCGCATAAGCCACGGAGGCAGAACTCGGAGCGTCCTCCAAAGCCTTCATACTGGCTTTGGAGGACGCAGCCTGTGAATTTGGAAATAGAAAGTCACCCAAAAACAAAATGAGTAAGAAATGATGGTGTCCTATCATGTGAGGAAACTACAGCATAAATACAGCATCAATTGGTACAGTACAGTCCCCTTCAATAGGCAACTTTGACAAAGTCAAAGGAACTGGAAAACTAGCAATGTAAACTGTATTTTTCCACTGTCGTGACACAAACATTTGCAGCAAAAATGACAAAAAAAATTATGACCCTTTCCAAAATGAACACTGCTGTTAAACATAAATACTCTTGTACTTATAAACACAGTGAAGTGAATCCAATCCACACACTAAGTCTGACATCCTGACACATCACAACTGGGGACATTTCCAAAGTAAAATCATGCAGAGTTATTCCTTTTCTGGGTCAGAGTGGGGGAAACCCCAAGGAAAAGCAGAAGGGAAACTTAAAAAAAGTAAGAGTGAGAAACTGAGAGGATGGAAACGAATTAATTAAATTTTGAAAACTACAGAAAAAATGCATCTGGGGAGAAAAAGAGTAGACGGCTGTAATACAGGACTTTTAACCTGTAAGGAATAGTCTGTATACATGAATACCCTGGAGTCCTCTGAAACACATATGCACGAAAAGGCATGGCCTGTGGTGTGCTGTGTTCCATAGAGCGTAAGGACAGATGTGTATTCAAGCGAAACCTTTCTCTGTGTCACTGTCAGTGCAAGTGTGTGTATAAGTGTACATCAGTGAATGTTTGTGTTTGGCAATGTTTATTTTTATTTTGTACATTGTAAATCTGCACTCAACATTATATGAAAACTTTCTTCTGCCATAAACAAAGGGTGTTATTTTTATGAAGGGAATCTCAGTTACATGCAACTCAAATGATTTCAGAGTGTCATTTTATAAGTAGAACAAAATCAGTTCCACGAAGCATGTCTAAAAGGGTTGACGTAGGCTATGTTTGGACACTCTTCTAAACCCTTCTCCTAAATCAATTCTCTGAGAACACAACTCTTGATCCACAGGTTTAATGGGGCAATTAAAGGTGAAATTGGGTTCAGTTCAAGGCCTAATAACTTTCACTTGAAATATTGCATTAAAAATAAAACATTCATGTTGCTTTAAATACAGGTAAAACTTAACTTTACTAACTTAACTATTTTTATGATTTTAAAATCATAACTCAAATGACAACTTTATAACTGCCATCATTATGAGCTAACAGACTTATTAATATGATTATGGATAGCATAAATAGCTGCATTCAATTTTACCAATATTTATAGCAAAAATACCATCCATCCATCCATCCATCCAACCTCTATACCGCTTGTCCTCATGGGGAGCGCGGGCGTGTTGGAGCCTATCCCAGCAGTCATCGGGCAGTAGGCGGGGGACACCCTGAAACGGTTGCCAGCCGATCGCAGGGTACACAGAGACGAACAACCATCCGCACTCGCACTCACACCTAGGGACAATTTGGAGTGCTCAATCGGCCTACCAAGTTTTTGGGCACAAAATAAATGAAATTGAAACTACCGTTTTTTTCCGTGTATAGTGCGCCCCTATGTATAATACGCACCCTAAAAATGGCATGCTTATGCTGGAAAAAAGCTTGTACCCATGTATAATACGCACCCAATTTTTATGAATTTTTTTTATTTATTTATTTATTTATTTATTTATTTATTTATTTATTTTTAAGTCCCAATGATCGTCACACACGCAGGGAGGCAATGGGTCCCATTTTTATAGTCTTTGGTATGGTCTTAACTAGGCTGGATGTCATTTTTTTGTTGGCGTTGATTTCTCCGACTGCCCCTAAACGCACCACCGCGCTCCGTGCGCGCATGTGAAAAGGGCGTGCGGACGTGAAAAAGGCGGCTCTGTATGGGAGAGACGTTGAAGAGGAATAAAACCACCCACCCCAAAACTTGCCCCTCGTCGTGACTCGGAGCCGCAACAAATGTTTCGGATTTGTGTAGGGTACATTGTGACAGACAGCAAACTAGCAGGTGATCGAGCGAGCGTCTGATACAAGAGCATTGCGGTCGTATGGAGCGTGTTTGAAGTGAACAGCAGAGACGAAAGGAACAAGGCAAAGTGTTGTGAAATAAAATATTACCTGTAATACGGATTTAGGTAGAGAACTGAACTCTCGCTCTTTATATAGCTGACGTGTCTTGCGCATCCGTTCTGCGCATCTGTAATGGCGGCCTCCGTATGATATCCGGTTTGCGTGTGTGCGCGTGTGCGTGTGTGCGCGAGAGCGAGAGAGAGCGAGAGAGAGAGCGCGAGAGAGAACGCTCAACCGTAGCGCGCCGCCGACCGCCCAACTGCACCGCGCTGGTCGCATTATTGTGACAGAGCCGTCGCTGAAATTTAGAAGATATTTTTAAAGTCCTGATGTACTTTCTAAAATTCAAGTGGACCTCAGTGCGCACTGCGCAGGGAGCTTAATTTGGTGCGGTCGCGCAACCGCAGCGCGCCGGGCGCTCACTGTCGCATTGCTTAAAGAGCGCCTTTGTGTTTTAGGATGAACAGCAGAGACCAAAGGAACAAGGCAAAGTGTTGTGAAATAAAATATTACCTGTAATACGCATTTTGTTATTTGCGGATTAAAACTGCTAATTAAACTGTGAATTGAAACTAATAGGAAGAAAACAACTCTCACTCTTAATATAGCTGACGTGTCTTGCGCATCCGTTCTGCGCATCTGTAATGGCGGCCTCCGTATGACGTCCGGTCCGCGATGGAGATTAAAGAACAAACAATATTTGACAATAACACACCATCAAGGATTGCACCATCGCATCAAACGATGTGTCGTCAATTATGAATTTTATTGACTAAGTGTGTTGGGCAGGATGGCTGAATGCGATGCGCGATTGACAACAAACAAGAAGAAAGGTAATTTCAAGTTTTATTTCGAGGGAGATTTGTCATGTCTCGTCCCCAGTTTTGCTATGTGTCTAGGTTGCCATAGTTTCTGTTCGCGTCGCCCCTCCCTTCCTGTGTCAACTCAATCAATGTAACGTGTTTTGTATTTAAGTCCTGTCTGCCCCTCGCTCACCGTCGGATCATTGCATGTGTTACTGTCATGATCTCTGTTTGGTTTCTGTTCCTGTCTTTGGTAATGTCACCCTGTCTTTTTGTTCCACGACTTTGTCGGTCAGTCCTGGTGTTGGTTTTGTTGTACCATGACTTTCTTTAAAAAAAAAAAAAAATTAAATTTTTTTTTGTACCCATGTATAATGCGCACCCTAGATTTTAGGACAATAAATTAGTTAAATTTTGCGCACTATACACGGAAAAAAACGGTAAATCTATTGCAACAGCAAATGACTGGATTCCCTTTGTTTTCGAGTTTTCTAATTCGTCAGGGCTTTTTGATTATTTTAGATTTACACACACACGCACACACACACACACACACACACACACACACACACACACACACACACACTTCATACAATAATCACACACACAAGAATCACATTCACACACAATCAAAGACTCATCCACAGAGGCGGATTTTTCCAGTAGGGGCGCGCGCCCACAGGAAAAAAAATCGAACATCACCCATGCCGTTCGCTGATCGCTAAAACAACATCCGGATCCGTGAGGCAAACGGTGAATGGGTAACATCGCGCACATAGAATAGCGCAAGCACATTCGCGCAAGACTGAAAGAAAAAAACGGCATGAAAATGAAGAATCGAAAAAACTCGATTTTTTTCAACCGGGGCGCAGGGAGTCCTAACCGGGGCGCCGCCCCGGCTCGCCCCGGCTTGGCTACGCCTCTGCTCATCCATGTACACTACCCACACCTGCTCTCACATCCCTATGACCAAACTTGTGCCTATACTGTCACGTCTCGTCCCCAACCGTTCCATTATGTGTCTGTTGTCATGGTTTCTGTCTGTGTGCTTGCCCCTCCCCTCCTGTGTGCCCATGATTACATAGTTTGATTCTTCTCACCTGCCTCTTGTTACCTGTCGTGTATATAAGTCCTGTCTGCCCCTCACACCCCGTCGGATCATTGTTGTCTTGATGCCTTTTTGGTTCCTGTCTTTATCGAGTCTGTTTCTGTTTGCCATCCCTGTCGGTCAGTCTGTCATGTTATTAGTTTGCTAGTTCCCGTCTGTTTCCATTGATGCTTCGTTCCACTTCCTTTTTCCCTCAATAGATCCTGGTCCAAGATGCATTTGGTTGCCCTGCTCCGTTCCGATCCATGATAGAATGATCCGACCACTTCAGCGACCAGCGCCTGGACCAACCTCCTCCATCAGCTCCCGCTGCGATGCCCGATCCATGTCCGTCGTCCGAGCATGTTCCAGCGCCATAGGCTTCGCGGCTGCTATCGAACTTCGCTCCCGCGACACCGCACCCTCGGCCGTCATCGGAGTGCTTCTGGCGCCAGCAGCTCCGCGGCCGCCGTCGGACTTCACTCCAGCGACGTCGGACCCGCGGCCGCCATTGGAGTGCCTCCCGGTGCCATCAGACTCGCGGCCACCATTGGGCTCCACCCCAGCGTCGCAGGACCCGCGGGCGTCGCCAGACGTCAAGCCAGCTGCGCCGGACACGCGATTATCCCTGGCCCCGCTCCCACTGCTGCGGCGCGCGGTGGCTCTTGCCGCTGCGCACTGCTCCGCCTTCCGAATGCCGCTGATCGCGGTCCGGACTTCCAAACACCGCCGATTGTGGCTCTGACTTTTCGTATCCCGCCAATTGCGGTTCACGTCCCCGAGTTGTCGCCGATTGCGGTTCACGTCCCCGAGTTGCCGCCGATTGCAGTTCATGTCACTAGAGTTGCCGCCGATTGCGGTTCATGTCACTAGAGTTGCC
The DNA here is from genome assembly GCF_033458585.1 of Syngnathus typhle. NCBI lineage: Eukaryota > Metazoa > Chordata > Actinopteri > Syngnathiformes > Syngnathidae > Syngnathus > Syngnathus typhle. The sequence goes on from NC_083740.1 coordinate 14,735,999, forward strand.
GCCGATTGCGGTTCATGTCACTAGAGTTGCCGCCGATTGCGGTTCATGTCACTAGAGTTTCCGCCGATTGCGGTTCGTGTTCCAGAGTTGCCGCCGATTGCGGTTTGTGTTCCAGAGTTGCCGCCGATTGCGGTTCGTGTTCCAGAGTTCCCATCTGTTTCCCTTGATGCTTCATTCCACTTTCCTTTTCCCCTCAATAAATCCTGGTCCAAGCTGCATTTGGTCGCCCTGCTCCATTCCGATCCGTGACAAATACCCTTTTGACAGTTTGCCTGTATGCCCCTATGAGCCACAGTGCCTGTTACTTTTTTGCCAATAATTCAGTAAAGCAATCAAAACTGAACCATGTTATGACCGACACCCGGGGGTAAAAAGAGCATAACCATCCGAGCCAACCCCCTATAGCAGGGGTCCCCAACCCCCGGTCCGGGCACCGGTACTGGTCCGTGGGTCACTTGGTACCGGGCTGCCAAGCCGCACAGAAAAAATATATACCGTTTTTTACCGTGTATAGTGCGCAAAATTTAACTAATTTATTGTCCTAAAATCGGGGGTGCGCATTATACATGGGTACAAAAATTTTTTTAATTTTCTTTTTTTTTTAAATTTTTTTTTTTTTTAAAAGAAAGTCATGGTACAACAAAACCAACAACAGGACTGACCGACAAAGTCGTGGAACAAAAAGACAGGGTGACATTACCAAAGACAGGAACAGAAACCAAACAGAGATCATGACAGTAACACATGCAATGATCCGACGGTGAGCGAGGGGCAGACAGGACTTAAATACAAAACACGTTACATCGATTGAGGTGACACAGGAAGAGAGGGGTGACGCGAACAGAAACTATGGCAACCTAGACACATAGCAAAACTGGGGACGAGACATGACAAATCTCCCTCAAAATAAAACTTGAAATCACCTTTCTTCTTGTTTGTTTTCAATCGCGCATCGCATTCAGCCATCCTGCCCAACACACTTAGTCAGTAAAATTCATAATTGACGACACATCGTTTGATGCGATGGTGCAATCCTTGATGGTGTGTTATTGTCAAATATTGTTTGTTTTTAATCTCCATCGCGGACCGGACGTCATACGGAGGCCGCCATTACAGATGCGCAGAACGGATGCGCAAGACACGTCAGCTATATTAAGAGCGAGAGTTGTTTTCTTCCTATTAGTTTCAATTCACAGTTTAATTAGCAGTTTCAATCCGCAAATAACAAAATGCGTATTACAGGTAATATTTTATTTCACAACACTTTGCCTTGTTCCTTTGGTCTCTGCTGTTCATCCTAAAACACAAAGGCGCTCTTTAAGCAATGCGACAGTGAGCGCCCGGCGCGCTGCGGTTGCGCGACCGCACCAAATTAAGCTCCCTGCGCAGTGCGCACTGAGGTCCACTTAAATTTCAGAAAGTACATCAGGACTTTAAAAATATCTACTAAATTTCAGCGACGGCTCTGTCACAATAATGCGACCAGCGCGGTGCAGTTGGGCGGTCGGCGGCGCGCTACGGTTGAGCGTTCTCTCTCGCACTCTCTCTCGCTCTCTCTCGCTCTCGCGCACACACGCACACGCGCACACACGCAAACCGGATATCATACGGAGGCCGCCATTACAGATGCGCAGAACGGATGCGCAAGACACGTCAGCTATATAAAGAGCGAGAGTTCAGTTCTCTACCTAAATCCGTATTACAGGTAATATTTTATTTCACAACACTTTGCCTTGTTCCTTTCGTCTCTGCTGTTCACTTCAAACACGCTCCATACGACCGCAATGCTCTTGTATCAGACGCTCGCTCGATCACCTGCTAGTTTGCTGTCTGTCACAATGTACCCTACACAAATCCGAAACATTTGTTGCGGCTCCGAGTCTCGACGAGGGGCAAGTTTTGGGGTGGGTGGTTTTATTCCTCTTCAACGTCTCTCCCAAAAAATCTTTTTTTTTTTTTTATCCGGAGATGATATGGAGGCCGCCATTACAGATGGCGCTTGCTCGATCACCTGCTCGTTTGCTGTCACAATGTACCCTACACAAATCCGAAACATTTCTTTGCTATCGAGTTTGCTAGCGCATGCGCAGTGATACTGACCGGCAGAATAACATCCGGTTGTTCCCAAAGATGATCTTTTTTCTGAAATAATTTTACATTTACGGACTTAAGTAGGAGTCAAAATTTGGGTGCGTATTATACATGGGTACAGGCTTTTTTCCAGCATCAACATGCCATTTTTAGGGTGCGTATTATACATGGGGGCGCACTATACACGGAAAAAAACGGTATTTATTATAAATGTATTTATTTATATAAATGTATTATTTATTTATATAAAGGCCGGTCCGCGAAAATATTTCTGACACGTAACTAGTCCGTGGCGCAAAAGAGGTTGGGGACCACTGCTCTATACAGTCCTCAGGCTCCCCACCATAGTGGTAGCAGTTTGCATTATTTTATTGCAGTGTTTTTCCTTATTCAGATTTGTTTCAAGACTACAGTTACCGTTAGACTTCACTTTGATGGTTAATGTAGTTATTGCAATCTTGTTGTTTTATCACAGTAGATTGGTTTATTTACATTTCGAAAATCAGAAGCCATTCAGTTACAAATGTGATTACTGAGCTTTAGTTTACATATTTAAATGTTCAGATATTAAGATGTGATAGACAGTTTTTGCATGATTTGAATGATGCAAAATAACATGCTTTTTCTCTCGGATATATTGTTAAAATCATTTCTTTCAAATGTACTGTAATTATCCCATTCACGACCGGGTGAGAGACTGTTGCCAACGGATCAGTGTGTAAGTGTATTATAGAAAGAAATGTGTCAATTACCCGAGCCATGTGTAGTATTGTTTGATGTGTATGGGTTGTTTCCACTGGATGTAAAAAAAAAAAGAAAAAAAAGAAAAGCCGTATCAGTGTGTGTGTGTGTGTGGGGGGGGGGGATTTATTGAACGATTCGTTTGAACGAATCTTTTGAGTGATTCTAAAGATTCAGTTCACCTAAAAGAACTGGAATGCACATCACTACTGGTTGGCCACCCCTGTACTCGACGTTTAAATAAGTTCGAATAAAAGTTGAAAACAAAGAAAAACAGAAATTTGACCAGTATAACATATGCTTTGAATACAGCAATACCGTTTGAATAACAATTTGTCTTAATTGTTTTGAATACAGCAATGTTTTTTTTCCAACAACTGATTTTAATACAGTTTAATCAATTTCAAGAAGGTTGGAGTCACAACCCCAAAAACATCGTCCCCACCGACAGGCAGCACTTGCGCTGACCAATCACACAGCTGTCGCTTGACCATTTTCTTATTGAGTTCAGACATCTCAAGATGGAGTGTTGCCATCATTTTGCCTCTCTGCTCTCAGCCCTCAGGTTGCTTTCCAAGGCTGGAATCTGTTCCTTTCAGCTCATTTTGCAGGTGCAACCACATGAAGGACAACGTCAAGTGGAGATAGTCTGGTCGATCTCACTGACCCAGTTTAGGAGTTCCAAAGCTTATGATACAGTCAGGGAAGTGCCTGTTCCTGCCGCGAGAAGATCTACTCCGGAAGCGCCCGGAGACTGTACAAGACTGTAACTCCCTCTCGTTTATGTATTATTCAACAGTGTTGAAGAGTTTTATAATAACATTTGCACACATCAGCAGCACAGGCACCAGCCTCTATTGTAGACATAATACAAGAGATTTTTGTTCACTGATAGCAAGTGTTCAAATATCAACAGTCCTCTGTGCTCAAGGTTATTTTGTCTCAGTTTCAAAATGGAAAATAATTTTTTTGGCGAGCTCAAGGAAGAGAGACGAAACCAAGGGACCCCTCATTAGCACTACAAGGACCAGCTGAAGAAACAGCTCTCCCTTGCAGGCATTCAGGATCAGTCATGGCAGCATCTAGCTTCATGAAAAACTGCCCCAAAACAGCTATCAATTGGCACCAAAATTTACACGGACATCTCTGTCACGTGTCTGCTCCTCCAGCACCCTGGTCAGCTCCATTTCCTCTCCACGCCCCATTCCTTAGTTACGTCTGCTGTCCACAGCCACGCCCTGCACAATCAGCGCTCATTGTCTACCACCTGTTACTCGTCAACTCGCCTACTTAAGCGCAACTCTTCAGCCACACCATTGTCAGTCCATCCCGTGATGCTCCCTGATCCTGCTCTCGCCTGTTGGATGCCGTTAATCTTGCTTGCCTGCCCGACTGACTGACCGTTCCTGAACGCCACCCGCCCTGACCTATTCCTTGTTTCTTCTGTCAATCCCGTTCCAGCGCCTGTGATCTCGCCCAGTCGGCGCAGGTTTCCTGCTGCACCTGCGCCGCTGGCGCATCGGTCTCAATGACCCACGATGTCAGACTCATCTGTGGCAGACGAAGGGTCCGAGCTGATCGGACTGATCCGGGACGGTGACGAGACTGCGTACAGACAGGAGGTGGAGCGGCTGGTCCAATGGTGCAGTCAAGACCAACTGGAGCTGAACCCACTCAAGACCCTGGAGATGACAATGGACTTCAGGAGAGACCCTTCGCCACTTACACCCCTCAACATCCTCAGTAATGCTATTCCCACCACAGACACCTGGGATCCACAATCTCCCGGGACCTGAAATGGACCGGACACCGACTCTATCGGGAAGAAAGCCCAGCAGAGGTTGTACATACTGAGACAGCTAAGGAACTTTAACCTGCCACAGGAGCTGCTGAAGATCTTCTACACTGCCATCATCCAGTCTATCCTCTGCACCTCCATCACTGTCTGGTTTGGATCCGACACAAGACAAGCACAGACTGCAATGGACAATCAGGTCTGCAGAAAAGATAATCGGGACCAAGCTCCCATCTGTCTCACAGCTTGTGTAGAAAAAGACAGTCTTCTTCTCTGTCTACTCTATTGCAGCATTACTGCCACCACGTGGTCACAAACTGCATTGTAACTCCGCTTAACGTATCTTTGGTGTCTTCCGTTGATGGCCTATGTGCCGTCCCGAGACCTTTGTGGCCCACAGGTGCAAAACTGAAAGTGTTTTACGGCCCTTAAGGTGACGCCGACGGCCTACTCTGTGTTTCAGCAGGGAGACATAGAAATCATGCAGGTCACCGGAACTCGGAAACCGGAGTTGCCGAGCACATTTGTAGTTTTTGTGCGGCAGGGTTCCTGCCTCCTTCCTCATAGTTTTTTTGTGCCAGTAAAAGCGATAGACACCATCAGGCAGCGACAACGGTCGGAAGGTCGAAAAGGGATCCAGTGCTCCAGTGGTCCAATTCAATCCCCCAACACGACACTTCTAGCCGTTTAAGAAAGCTGTCTGGGTGTTCGGAGGTGTGTGTGTGTTCCTATACCTGTTCGTTCTGAGCCTAGGTAACAAGTACCGCCGGCCAGACGGCAGGACCCTGTCGTGGTAGGCCAGCGGGTGGACAGGGTCGGACAGAATTTCCCGAGCTTTCCGAGTGCCCCTGGCTCTATACAGCCCCAAAAGCTCCATGAAACTTATTCCAGAAATCCGGTCACACATCCTCACTACCTAATCTATTTTTATTTTTGGCTGTGAGGGACCCAACAGATAAAAGAGAAGGTTAAAATGGACACAATAAAACAAGAATAAAATACCTTCATAAAAGATGTACCTACATCGAAAATTCTCAAATTACGGCAAAAGTACATGTGTTGGTGGGCCTTTGTGCAAATAGCATCCGTGTTTGCCTGAGAGGTTGTTATCAATAACATTTGATGTTTTACACCATTATTGTGGATTTGTTGTTGCTCAGTGAATATTGGATGATTTATTGTTATTTTGTTTTTACTTCATTTGCTCTATGGCACCCCGCTAGTAGTTTTCAGTTTTTTTAATTTATTCATTTCTTTATAGAGTCCTGGATCTCGGGCATATACTTTTTGTCAGTGGATAAAGTCAATGATGTTAAAAGAAACACAAACAGAAGTGGGCAGAGACAGCCAAGTCAACAACAGATGATACACCAGTACAGCAAGGATCCCAAACTTAATTTATGTGGGGGCTGCTAGACATAGAGTCTGGATGTGTCTGGCCTGCATCAAGTGTTCCAGATTTTTTTTTTTTTCAAAACTGTAGAAAAAGTACAAGCAATCCAATCTTCTCAATCTGCATTAATAACAGTTCAGAACATTAACAGTTCTTCGTAACATGAACAAGATTGGTGATCCCGTCCGCTCTCTCATCACCTGGTACTTTGCAGAATCCTTTGCTTTTCTGGTTGAGTAATGACATCGTGATTTCCATGTGAGCGCCAAACCCCCCCCCCAAAAAAAAACATTTTAGGACTAATTCACAAAGTATGAACCGTAAACGCTGATAGCACCTTCAGTTACACTTCATTTGAACACACAATTTGATTCACCTAAGCATCCTATTGGGCTAATTATATACCAACCAACACAAGTACAGTGACAAAGTTTGACAGCTAAGTGCAGTTTGCTCCTGATTTTCCCTTAGTTCCAATAAGCCACCCATGCCATAGTTTAGTATGTGGTGGCTTTGCACCAAGAACACAATCGCAGAACAATGGAGTTACAAAGACGACATTTAGAGACCGATTTCAGTCATGATTGAGGAGGTAATTGTCAGAAAACTGTCACCAAAAATAACATGCACATCTCATGCTCACATAAATCTCTGAAACTATGGACGGAAATTTGCTAACTTATATATTGCAGCATTCACACGTGACGTGCAAAAGATATCTGAGCCAAGCTGTATTTTGTCACTGGGTGTGAGTGGTGGGATATTTAGGAAGAAATGTCTTGTACATGCAGGATCATTACTTCACATTGATCAGATGTTGCAGGTTACAGTCCGTCTGCCTGGGCAAAATGGGGTCCCTACGGATGAGGCCCTACAGACAGTGCACGATCTGTGCGTAGGGAGGGGCATCTTAGCTTGTCATGATGATGGCTTCTCCATACTACTGCTGCCATGATCAGACTTCCACAGAAGAGTGCCAAGTTTTCACCAGCTTTTTGTTGACATTGTTTGTTTCACTCAAACTGCATGTGGCTATTAGCGCTTGTGATAATGAATTAGATGTTATCAATGAGGCTCATTTGAATAGAAGTGGGCAATTTCTCCTCCAAATGTATGCACACTACCTCATTTAAATACTCTCAAATAAAAGTGGCGCACTGAGACACATTCTGCTTGGCAGTGCAGTTAGTGAAGCATTTCACCATCTGTGCGTGCTTTGTGAATTAAGTGAATCTGTTTGCTCCATTTTTACCGGTTAGCACGACATTAAAGGCGTGTTATTCTTTAGTGAATTAAGCCCTCTGTCTCCACTTTTTTTTAAATATATTAACTGTTCTTATTGTTAACTTTTATCGTTCACGGCAGGTTTTTAAAAACACATGACTGGAACTGGGATCTTTTCCTTGTACTTGGTGTCCCTTCAGAGTTTTGTTTCACCAAAAGAGCTATCATGAGCCTGAGCTATTTTATCACACACACACACACACGCACGCACGCACGCACGCACACACACACACATACACATACACATATGCACTCATGCACAGACACACACATACACGCACGCACACACCATCATCATCATCAGTTCTCTTGCTCAGTGACAGGGGCCCCGCCATGCGTAGAGCCAATCAGTTTAGTCAGTCTTCGCCAGTTGGTTCTCCAGGTGATGGAGGTCCATGGTGACGACATCGATCCATTAAGTGCGGGGCGCACCGTGGGGTTGTTTCCAGCCGGCAGTTTCTGGTTGGAAGTTGAGGATAGCGTGAGTCGGGTGTTCAGGAGGGAGTCTTTTGACATGGCCGTACCAGCGCAGCCGACGCTGTGCTGCCAGGTGGGATGCGGGGGCTGTTGGGTGCGTTCCCGCAGCACAGTGTTTTATCCCCTCTATAGTGCGCAGTGCTCTGGTGTCAAAGCCATCGATTCTGGCAGCCAGGGTCATGTTGAGAGGCCAGGTTTCTGCTCCGTAGAGGAGGATGGACAAAACTGAGGTGTTATATATCCTTAGTTTGGTCTCTCTTGATATGGACTGATGTCTCCACAGTTGTTTCCAGAGTGTTTTCATGGTAGTGGCTGCCAGAGCTCGTCCATCCATCCGTTTCATCCGTTCCATCCATCCATCTTCTGTACCGCTTCAACCCCATGGGAGTCGCGGGCGTGCTGGAGCCTATCCCAGCCGTCATTGGGCAGTCGGCGGGACACACCCTGATCTGGTTGCCAGACAACCGCAGGGCACACAGGGACGAACAACCATTCGCACTCGAATGGGACACACCTAGGAACAATTTTGTGTGCTCAATCGGCCTACCAAACATGTTTTTGGGATGTGGGAGGAAACCGGAGTGCCCAGAGAAAACCAACGCGGACACGGGGAGAACATGCAAACTCCACACAGGGAATGGCGGAGGTGGAATCGAACCCGCACCCTACTAACTGTGAGGCGGATGTGCTACCCAGTGCACCACCAAGCCGCCAGAGCACATCTCAGATTTATTTCTGATAGCATGTTGCCGTTGCTGGTGATTATGGACCCAAGGTAGGTAAAGGATGTTACAAAATGGACTTCTCCATTGATATGCAGCGGCAGAGGGGATGGGCCTCCTGTGTTGTTTTTACGTTGTGGGTTCTTAATAACCAAACCGTATATTGAGGAAGAAGAACTTTTACTTTCTTTCAACACGCTCCATCACATACAGTCTCCAGCCCGGAACATTTACGTCTCCCTCGTCTTGTTCATTTTCTCAATCTTCAAGCGCCCTCTGCTGTCGGAAGTACGTGTTACATAAACAATGATAAGCAGATCTCCATTTGCTGATATCATTACATCTTCCTTTTTTTTTTTTTTAAACTACCACTTTAACGATGAACCATGCCCTATATTGACAAAACTGACGTTGTCTGTCTTATCTGATACATACACTTGAAAACAAATAATCACTCTCTTTTAACTTGTTGAGCTCAACTCAGTTACCTTATAGTCAACAGAATTAGCTTACAATAACATCAGTCTGTATCACACACATATACAACTGTACTTAAAGAGATGTCATCAATGTACAACTAACATGTAAACATTTAAATCTGTTCAATGAGTCTCTCAGGGGGCTTGACTCTTCTTGAAGATTTTCTGATTGCTGGTTCTTGTGCATGGTTAGGTAACTCATGTGATGGAGTTTTGAGTGTGTTTTGAGCTTGTTCAGCAGCCTCAGATCTCTTTTCTCCAGTTGCAGTTTCTTTTAGATCTCTGCAATTTCGTCTCAGAATAGCTCCATCTTGAGTTTGAATGGTATCCGACCTTGGTTGAACTTCACTTAGCACATTTGCTTTTTGTGTCCACGTGTTTGTTTTGTCTCTAAACCTCACTTGGTCTCCAGCATGCAGTTCAGGTAAGTTCCTTGTTCCTCTATCATAACAGAACTTCTGCTTTGCTTTTTGCTGCTACTTGAACTTCTCCATGCTGTTTCCCTCCTTCATCTTAAGCAAGGCATCCTGAATATGCACATTTGATCTCAGTCGTCGTCCCACAAGTAGCTGCGCTGGCGACACACCACACTTAAGCGGTGTTGTGCGGTATACTAGCATGCTCTGGAAGACGTCAGTTTCATGTTGAGCAGTTTGACATCTCATTTGTAACATCCTGGTTAATCCGTGGCCAATACATAACCTCACGTGCTCTCTTTTTGCATTTTTCGATTCCAAGATGTCCTGCATGTATCTTCTTGACCAGCTCTCCTCGAAGACTCTTTGGAATAACTATCTTGCTTCCCTTGTAGATGATGCCTTCCACCACGGACAGTTCTGCTCTGACATTCCAGTACTCCTGAATAACAGTTGGACTGGCTTGTTTACAGTTGGGCCATCCATCTGTGATAGTTTTGTATAGCGTTCTTAGTGTGTCATCTTTGCATGTTTCCTTTTTTATAAGTTACATTTTTCCATCCGAAACAGGCAATGCATTTGTAATTATGTTAACGTCGACTTGTCCATTTTGAAGTTAGCTGGCTGTTTTGGGTCGACAGCTCTGGACAATGTGTCAGCTGTGTACATCATCTTACCAGGATCACATCACATTGACTGCGTAGCGTTGCAGTCGGATCATCATTTTTTGTATTCTCAGTACAGTCATTCAGCAGCTTCTGGAACAATGCAATCAATGGTTCATGGTCAGTTTCAACACTGATTGCTTGCCCTGAAACAAACTGGTGAAATCTTTCACAGGCATATGTTATGCTGAGCAGTTCTTTTTCAATCTGTGCATATCTTGTCTCCTCATCTGTCATGGATCGTGAAGCATATGCAACAGGCTGCCAATCACCATATTTCTGCATGAGTACTGCCCCAAGTCCACTTTGTGATGCATCTGACGAGATTTGAATGGGTCTCGCAGGGTCATAAAACTTCAGAATGGGCTCTTCTGTGAGCAACTTCTTCAGTTCGCACCACAATTTCTCATGTTCATGATTCCACTTCCATTCTATTTTCTGTTCAGTCAGCTGTTTCAGTGGCGCCATCTTTTCAGAAAGGTTGGGTATGAATTTTCCCATGTAGTTGATCATGCCATTAAACCTGTGCATCCTTCTTGCATTGTGGCCTTGGCATATTTTCAATTGTTGACACTTTTCTGGAATCCGGTCTGACGCCTTCACTGCTCAGGATGTCCCCTACAAATGTCAGTTCCTTCACTTCGAGCAGGCATTTTTCTTTATTCAGCTTCAGATTTGCTTTTCTGGTTGCTTCAAGCACATTTCTCAGTTTCATGTCGTGTTCTGTTTTTGTAATTCCCCACACAATGATGTCATCCATTGATACGTCCACTGCTTCTAGGTGCTCATAGATCATGTGTATTGTTTTGTGATACACCTCTGGCGCTGAAGCAATGCCGAAGGGCAGTCGCCGGAATCTATAGCTACCAAATGGAGTGTTGAATGCGCATAGTTTTGAACTAGCATCGTCTAGCTTTAATTGCCAAAATCCTGATGATGCATCCAGTTTGCTAAAGTATTTTGCATTAGCAAACTGTGACATTATTTCTTCTCTCGTAGGGAGTTTGAAATGTTCTCTGTATAGCTCTGTTTAGATCTCTTGGATCCATGCATACTCTTGGCTGTCCATTCCTTTTCTCAACAATAACAAGAGAACTCACCCACTCTGTAGGTTCATCAATTATCTGAATCAGCTCCAGTCTCTCCATCCGGTCCAGCTCATCCTTCAGTGGCTATTGAAGAGCAAATGGTACTTTTCGGCATGTATGAATCACTGGTGGCACTTTGTCATCCACTCGGATTTTGTGTTCTCCCGAAAGGCATCCAAGTCCTTGGAACAAATCACTGTATTCTTCCATCAAAATGTTATAATCCATGTCATCGTCAGTTACCACAAGTATCCTTTTGACTAGGTTCAGTCTTTCACAGGCTTCCAAACCTATTATGGTCTGCACATTATTTGGCACCACAAGGAATCCTAGTGTATTTCCTTGTCCTTGTGTGTGACTTTAACAATGCATCTTCCTTTCACAGGTATATTTGGTCCTGAGTATCCACTTACTTTTGCTTTAGTTGCATTTTATTTTTTATTTTTTTGGTATGGCGCTGCTGTGAGTGGCAGCCTCCCAACAGTGTTCTCTCTTTTCCACTTTATTTCCTTCTTTTCTCCTTTTTCTTTCCTTGTATTTGTCCATTCGGCGATGCTGGTGCCTTCTACCGCACCTCGGCGTGTGCAGATTGCTTCGGATTGGATTTTCTTTCCCCTGGGAGCCGGGATGGCTGCGCACATCAGTCGGGACTGGCGTGACTCTACGACAGCCATCCTGCTCATCCGGCCGGTGCTGACCAGATCCCTCACCTTGGCCTCGCAGCCCCAACCCCTGTAGAAGGTCCGCTTCCTAGTGCTCGTCGGAACCAACGACCGTTGCCGTGCCAGCCCCATGGTGACCATCTGCACGTGTCCCGACTGGGTGCCCGGGACGCTGCTCACACGTTAGCCGATTTTGTGATGTTTTACCGATTCACGACCACGGTCCATTGGGCGCCGTTGAATTTGACTGCCCTTACACCTGTTTATGGACCCCGTGGAGGCTATTTTGTGTGTTTTGGGGTGTTCTTTGGTATTAAAGGGGGCTGGTTGGCCGCTGTTACTTTTTTCCTTTGTCTTGCTTTGCTTTGATGGCTTTTAATTTTTTCACTTACTGGCTTTCTTTATGGTGCCGTTGTGTGGCAGCCTTATAGGAGCCTATTGAGTTGCACTCATGTCTATATACCCGCTCTGTGGTCTGAATACTGCTGGGGCCTGAATTTCCCCACCCCGGGGATCAATAAAGTTTCAATCAATCAATCAATCAATCAATCAATCAATGTATTTTGGGTCTGATTCTCTTGAATTCTCTCTCTGATATGACGTTCGCCTGGGCACCTGTATCCAGTTTAACTTCCATGTGCGTGTCATTCACTTTAAGTGTCATCATCCAATCATGTGTTTCCACTTTGTTTTCTGTCACACTGTCCACATAAAATTCATCAGAGTCATCTTCATCCACTGCATGGACTTTGTTTTGGGGTCTGATTTCTGCAGCACCGAGCATAATGGTTATTTTTATTACAATTGTTGCACGTTTCAGTTTAGTCTTGGAGGTCGCATTCTTTTTATTGCCTCTGTATATGCTCCGATTCACAGCATCTATGTTGCAGCTGTCACTGATGAGTTCTTTTGCTTGCACTTTTACAATCTCAGCCGCTCTGCAGAGCTTCGATGCTTTTTCCAGGTCGAGATCTTCCTCTCTCAGTAGCCTTTCTCTAAGACCATTATCAGTAATCCCGAACACAAGTAGATCTTTAATTAACGAGTCTGTTAGTCCTCCAAATTCACGCATTTTACTTCTGTTCCGTAGCGCTGTTACATATTGACCGATTGTCTCTCCTGTCTTCTGAGCGTATGTAAAAAATCTGTGCCTCTCAAATGTCATTTCTCTTTGGTATGCAGTAAACTTCAAAAATCTCCATTATCTTATCTAGCTTCCTTGCATCTCCATCAGCAAACGTAAAGTTATTATAAACTTCTAGTGCGTCCTCACCCACCACGTGTAAAACACTGCAGCTTGCTTTTTGTCACTTGCCTCATCAAGTCCCATTGCCGATAAGTACAAAGCAAAGCGCTGCTTAAATCTCCTCCAATTCTCAGCCACGTTCCCAATAAGCTGAAGGGCAGGCGGTGGATGTAAGCCGTCCATGTTCTCATCGCTCTTCTTCACACAGCGGGTTAGCAACACAACATCCACTGCTAAGCTGATGCGTCGATATCGTTAGCTGGGTGGCTAGTGGTTAGCTTGCCTGGTGACACTTCTCCCCAATACCATCTTCTGACACCATGTGTTGTTTTTTTTGTTGTGGGTTCTTAATAACCAAACCGTTATTGAGGAAGAAGAACTTTTACTTTCTTTCAACATGCTTCATCACATACAGTCTACAACCCGGAACATTTACGTCTCCCTCGTCTTGTTCATTTTCTCAATCTTCAAGGCCTTCTGCTGTCCGGAGGTACATGTTATATAATACATTCACATAAACAATGATAAGCAGATCTCCATTTGCTCATATCACTACACCTCCTATGTGCATTAGTTTTGTTTTGGGCCAGCTGACCTTCAGACCCAGTTTGTTGGCTTCCTCTTGGTAGATTTCCAAGGCTTCTTTCAACTGATCAGGGATGGAGCAAAATAGCGTGGTGTCATCTGCATATTCCAGATCATTGAGGTTATAACTGCCTAGTTTAACCCCTGGAATACGCGCACATATCCGTTCCATCAGCTGGTCGATGATGCACTTAAAAAGATCTGGTGCAGCTACACATCCCTGTCTCACAGCGCTTTCATCATTTCCGCTGTGATGTTACAGATACTAGGGGCTCTGTCGTTTCGAAGTTTGGTCAGGGCTTGCGTAGCCTCTTCTTTTGTGATTGAGTCCATGCTGCAGTTGTAATTTCCACTGGCATTTACGGATGATATGGTGAGAGTGTGGTCTGTTTGGGGTGGGGGATGATGCAACAGGTCGCTGAAATGCTCCTTCCAGTGGCTGATACAGCCGTCCTCGGAGTTCAGTATGTTACCCTCCGCGTCCTTTACCAAGACTGCCTTCTGTTGGGGGGCCTGTTTTCACTCGCCTCAGGGTTCAATACACTTGGGTGAAGTTATTGTTTTCTGCAGCAGGCTCCAGGCATTCTGCTTCTCCTTGCTAGAACTTCTCCCTGTCTACTTGTATTGCTGTGTTCCGTATACGATTCAGGCGACGATATTCGGTCATGACGCCCCCGAGACGTGCAGCTCTGCGCAGTTCTATGATTTCTAGTATTGTTGGTGATATCCAGGGACGCCTAGGTGTATCGTGAGTGCGTCGGATGGAATCAGTGTTTGCTTGGTTTATTATAGACACAAAAAGGTCCCAGTTGGTGAGTTCTTTCTTGGCCAGGGTATTGTACCTGTTGGCGATGGAGCAGGTAAACACTGAGGTGATGGTTTGATCTTGAAGATAGGAAGATCTCAGTCGAGGTGTTACCTGTGATGATGGGATGGCATTTAATTTCAGTCTCAGCTGAAAAGTCGGTGGTCTGTGTTAGCTAGCTGGGCCCCATGATACGCACGGCAGTTGGTAACACTGGATTTCCAGCGACTGGAGATAATTATGTGATCTAGGGCCTTACGGGTTTTGCCGTCATTGCTGTACCATGTCCATTTGTGTATATTCTTCCTGGGGAACCATGTATCCACGATAGATAGACCCCCAGCATTGCATAGGTGCTGGAGGCGGTATCCGTTGCTGTTGGTGATGGGATCTGGGGATTCTGGGCCAATGACGTTTTTGGTCTGCGGGTCCCTTCAGGTGGAGGAGACAGTGGCGTTAAAATCTGCTAGCACAATAGTGATGTCATGTGGGGGTATCTGCTGGATGATCAGATGTAGCTGATCAAAGAAGGCATTCTTTGCCTGGTCGTCTGCGACTTCTGTTGGTGCGTAGGCAACAACGACTGACAACCTGCCGTGTTGGTGTGGGAAACGGGCAGTTAGTAGTCGTTCGCTAACTGGGGTCCATCCGATAAGGGATTTCCTAACCTGACACGGCATTGCTAGGGCGATGCCATATAGCCCTCTATTATCATTTGGTCTGTTAGAGTGGTCCTCACTCTAACTTATTTGCAAGAATCACACGGGAGACAGTATGCACTTTTAGCACTTGCAAGTGGAATAAACGTTCATCACTGTACATACAGCAATGTTCGAACGAAGTCTGACTTTGGATTCTTGCAAGAGAGTATTTATTGAGAGAAAACAGTGTGGGAGTGATAGGTTTGGTGAACCCCCGGGGCTTCCTCTGCAGCTGGTCAACCGGTGCAGAGGATGCAAGCACTTTGTTTACGATGGTGTGGGAACAAACAGAAGATGTTTGTTCCCCTCAGCAACTGGTTAATCAATATAGTCTACATTCCAACATAATCATACGATCAAGATAATCTATCGACCCTAACATGGGCCGCTCCAGCTGTAGCTGTGGAACCCTCATTTTTCTCACCGCTATCACACCAGCGTGATTCACAGACTCCCGCGATGGAGATGTTGTATCGAGACAGTTCATGAGACAGAAGAGCGGCGTGACCTGTTCGTCGTGTTTGCACATTCCATGTGGCAACACGGAAGGAATGTCGGAGATTGATTGATCGTAGGTCAGGGACGGGCGGGGGTCGATTCCAGGGGTCAGTCTGGCTATTTCTGATTGTTTTTTTGAAAAAAGGGGTTTTTCTCTGGAGTAGGTTGTTAGCCTACTGCCAGATAGCCAGCTGGGGGGCTGCCCCGTTATGGCCTGCTGGCCTGCCCTGAACCATTCTTTGTCGGGCTACTCGCTTGAGACCAGTTTGTCATGGGAGGCCCGACCAGGAGCTGAAAACTCCAGACAACATAGCTCACAGGGTCATAGGGACACACAAACCCCTCCACCATGATAAGGTGATGGTTCCCGGAGAGGACACACACACATGGGTCACTGATAGTATCGTGGCAATGTTGGAAAAAAGATGGGGTCTGCACAAACGTTAAACTTCAATGACTATGTTTACATGTTTAAAATCCAAAAATTGGCAGTGTTTGGGTTTTTAAAACGTAAACGTGCCCTTGTTCGGGTTTTTAAAATTTCGTATAAGTTACCCCTTTTCTGACCCAAACGTATTTGCTTGTAAACGCCAATCAGGGTAAGAGCAAGATGAGTTCTTGTATGCAAAGCTTCCTGCAGCCTAACACTAATGCAGTGATTTATCCGCGGACAGACAGTATAAATCCGTATCCGTACACGGGCCAGCTAATTGGCAGCGTGACTTATGCCGCTGCATCATCTGCTGTCAGCAGTTGGCAGGGAGCTTCTCTGCTGTCTTTCCGGCCAGGTGACGCCACGGGAGGTCCAGGAAAGAAATTCCTTTTGACTGCCTCGCTGGGAGTGACTAGGTAATGCAGTCGATGGCGAGCACAAAGCTTTTTGGCTGCAGATTGATGGCGGGTGTCTGCAACACAAATCCCCATGTCTGGCCAATAAGAAGCTGAAATTGTTGTACTTATCTTGTTGGTTTGGCCATCAAAATTTAGCCATGGGAGCTACTGGAAGCAAAACTGCCATGCCTGTTTTGCCTGTCTGACTATGGAGATGTAACAACTTTAACGCTGCTAAATGTCCGTAAAGTTCGAACAATTGCCACCAAAAATCATATGCACATTCCTTCTATTGTAGGAATTATTTTAAAAAATTCAGCTCAGATTTGAGACGTAAATCCAGAATATTGTGCAAAACACTTTAATATTTTCACAGGTAGAAGTGAACAAGTGCAGGAATGTCCATATGAATTGGCCTTGTAATGCCAATTAGAGAGACCACAAGAGGAAAAACTGCACACCCTGCTTACTTCAACCTATTCTCACTCAGACAGTACCGTATTTTCCGGACTATAAGGCGCACCGGACTATAAGGCGCACCTTCATTGAATGGCCCATTTTAAAACTTTGTCCATATATAAGGCGCACCGGAGTATAAAGCGCACCATGAATGCGTCGTGTCAGATTTTTAGTCCAAATCAAATCATTCTCGGCTTTTGTGAAAATTTTAGGTTTTTAGGTGCGCCTTATAGTTCGGAAAATACGGTATATTTTATTTCGTGCAATAATAAAAAGCTTGCTGGTAGATTGAAAAGCTCAAACAAAGCATAATATAACTCTTCACGTAAAATGTCTGTCACTGTACAAAATAATTTGAAAATCACTAAAATCACAGAAATAAACAGAAGCATCGGTACTGGTCATTTGGTATCAACATAATACTGATACGTTCGTGTCGATTTTAATTACCGTTTTTTCCATGTATAATGCGCCCCCATGAATTATACATGTATATACGCACCCTAAAAATGGCATGTTGATGCTGGAAAAAAGCCTGTACCCATGTATAATACGCACCCAAATTATTTTATTTTTATTATTATTTTTTAAAGTCCCAATGATCGTCACACACGCATCTGGGTGTGGTGAAATTTGTCCTCTGCATTTGACCCATCCCCGTGTCATTTTGATCCATCACCTGGGGGAGAGGGGAGCAGTGAGCAGCAGCGGCACCGCGCTCGGAAATCATTTAGTGATCTAACCCCCCAATTCCAACCCTTAATGCTGAGTGCCAAGCAGGGAGGCAATGGGTCCCATTTTTATAGTCTTTGGTATGGTCTTAACTAGGCTGGATGTATTTTTTTTGTAGCCGTTGTTTTCTCCGACTGCCCGTAAAGGCACCACCGCGATCAGTTTAAAATGAAAAGAGAGGAAAGTGACGTGCGGACATGTGAAAAAGGCGGCTCTGTATGGGAGAGAAGTTGAAGAGGAATAAAAACACCCTTGGAAACCAAAACTTGCCCCTCGTCGTGACTCGGAGCCGCAACAAATGTTTCGGATTTGTGTAGGGTACATCGTGACAGCAAACGAGCAGGTGATCGAGCAAGCGTCTGATACGAGACCATTGCATTCGGATGGAGCGTGTTTGAAGTGAACAGCAGAGACGAAAGGAACAAGGCAAAGTGTTGTGAAATAAAATAATTTGTAATACGCATTTTGTTATTTGCTGATTGTATTAAATAGTTGACGTGTCTTGCCCATCCGTTCTGCGCTTCGGATCCATAGTGCGCATGCGCAGTGATACTGCCTCCGTCCAGTCCGCAATGGAGATTAAAAAACAAACAATATTTGACAATAACACAGGTTTCTGTTCCTGTCTTTGGTAATGTCACCCTGTCTTTTTGTTCCACGTCTTTGTCGGTCAGTCCTGTTGTTGGTTTTTTAGAGAGTTCACCAAGTCTGTGTTTTGAGTTCCTCCAATGAACCCTGGTCCAAGCTGCACTTAGTCGCCCTGCTCCTTTCCACACTCCATCCGTGACAAGATTTTCTTCAAAAATTGTTGTACCATGATTTTCTTAAAATAAATAAATAAATAAATAAAAATTTTTAAAAAATAAAATAAAAATTGTACCCACGTATAATGCGCACCCCAGATTTTAGGACAATAAATTAGTTAAATTTTGTGCATTATACATGGGAAAAAACGGTATACTTGGATCAATCTGCACGGCCCTATTATGAATTGAGTACCAGATAGGCCGAAATAATGAGGTTACACTGCAATCACAGCCAGTCAAGTACAATTATCACCAAAGGAGGTTGAGGAGTAAATAAACATGAGACACTCCGAGAAGAGGAGAATAGTGCAAGCTGGCAGTTGATATTTTACAGTACATACCGTATTTTCCGGCCTATAAGGCGCACCGGACTATAAGGCGCACCTTCAATGAATGGCCCATTTTAAAACTTTATCCTTATATAAGGCGCACCGGACTATAAGGCGCACCATTAATGCATCATGTCAGATTTTTAATCCAAATCAAATCATTCTCCATTTTATCTTTTTTATTTCAACTTCAGACGGAACAAATTACTTTATAATCATAAAATAATGATCCATAGTCTTTTTGAGTCATGATTCATAGTCTTCAGCGGGCCACTTATGATTGATTTCATGACACAATGCTTTGGGCCAGTTTAAATTTAGGAATTTGGTCCATATATAAGGCGCACCGGACTATAAGGCGCACTGTTGGTTTTTGAGAAAATTTTAGGTTTTTAGGTGCGCCTTATAGGGCGGAAAATACGGTAATTACCCTCAGGTCAAGTGTACTTGTTTACTACAGCACATAATGATATGTGCCTTCATTTGCCAATCTTTGCAATGTTATTTCATGGACGCATCCCCCTGCTAAATATAATTATTTTACTTCTTTAGCATGTAAAGCTGAAATGGACACATGTCAAAGGCAGTCTTTTCTCTGACAACCGACAACACAGCTACAGATCAATGGACTGCACATCTGTCTTGTTAAAAAAGGCTTTCCTTAAGTCTGTGACAGCTTAAAAAATGTCAGACATATTTACCCTGTACCACTTGAATAGTTGTTAACAGCAACTGCCATTATCTGGACATGCTGAAAATGTTTGAAGAAATACTTCAGTAAGGTGTGTCTGCTGGTGATATCAGTAGAACAGTCATCAGTAGATACAATTACTGTATATAGAGTACTTCCCTTACAAAATGGGCCCTGTATTATGAAGTAGTAGCCAGTGCCATATAGTTTCTCCCATTCAGCTAAAACACTAAGGACATATTAAATATGAATACAAAACAAATCAATGGAAATGATCAAGAAAAGGTGATAAAACTTTCGCCAAGTGGCTTCTCAAAATGTATCAGTATTTTCACATTTACAATGTGCTGATGATAAATTAAGAAGTCCACTGGGTATTTTATTTATGTATTTGTTGTTTATGTATTTCTGGTGCCGGTGGCACGGTGAGGCATTGGTTAGCATGTCCGCCTCACAGTTCAGAGGTTGCTGGTTCGAGTCCACCTTTGGTCCTACCTGCGTGGAGTTTGCATGTACTCCTTGTGCCTGCGTGTGTTTTCTCCGGGTCCTCCGGCTTTCTCCCAAATTCCAAAAACATGCTTTGTAGGCCGATTGAGCACTCCAAATTGCCCATAGGTGTGAGTACGAGTGCAAATGGTTCTCACTGTGTACCCTGCTGGCAACCAGTTCAGGGTGTCCTCCGCCTACTGCCCGATAACAGCTGGGGTAGGCTCCAGCACACCCGCAACCCCGTGGGGGCAAGCGGTAAAGATAATGGATGGATGAATATTACTGGTGCATGACACTTTCATAAGAAGATACTGCACTCATATGTATTCTGTTATCCTCTCTTTTATGTACCCACTCTGGGGTATGGATACTGCTGGACACTGTGACTTTTCTCCTGGGATCAATAAAGTACCAGCCTACCTGCCTGCCTACCTTCCAACCAATGGAAGTTGATGATGATGTAGGGGTACACTCGCCTGAGTTGTGTGCAGGCAGTGGAGGATCGATTCTCACTCAGTGGCAATGTGCATGTGGGTGTGAGTGCCTAACTGCAATCCATGTCCATTTGACTGCATGTTTCTGACTATATGGAAACGTGAAAACAGACGACCGCAAACTACGACCTTTCACAACCACAATTCATATGCACATTCAATCTATTGCTGCAACTGGATAGGCTCCACACCCACGGCCCTCAACAGGATAAGTGTCAATACACTTTGGCCAGTATGGACCCAAGGAGCAGATGGCTGCAGCACTGCGAACCAATAAAAGCCCGCTTCTCCCAGCAAGCGGAATTCTAGACGATTATGGCCAAAGAAGAGTGATTTGTCACCAAAAAGTATCCCTAAGAGTGAAGGGGAAAGTCTACAAGGCAGTAGTGCGACCAGCTACGGAGTATGGCGTAGAAACAGGGGCACTAACAAGACAGGAGGCTAAACTGGAGGTGGCAGAGATGAAGGTGTTGCGATACATTTCCTTAATGCCCTATCAAACCACAGAATACTGTGTTGAATATTCCGGCTCACCCCCAGCCGGTGTTGAATTTGCATTTTATTCTCGTGCTTGCATCAGTTTTAGGCATGCAATTTAAAGTGTCCTGAAGCAAAAATAAGATGTGCCAATAGCAGTTTTGTTGATATGTGTGCCCTGTGATTGGATAACAACCAGTCCAGGGTACATACTGCCACTGGACCACACAACAATAATATTGGTACTAGAGACCGTTACAAAAGTAGGAAGGATGTGTCAAGAAAATGTGATTCCTATTTTATATAATTTTGTCTTAAACGGATCAAACATTTTCTTCTATCTCCATTATCATCATTATATCATCTTCATTATATCATTTTGGCATCATGACTCGGGTTAAACATGACAATAACGAATGCTGTACCAGGGGTGAAAGTGGGCAAAACAGTTTGCTCGAAGTAGCCCTCTTCAAAAATGCTTTGACCCATTTTTTTTTAAAGGGCGGGTCTGCACCCACAATAAAAGCCTATGGCAATAAAGACAGTGGGGACAGGGAAGAATTGCATTGAATATTTTAGTAGAATAGAGAGCTATCCTCCATGTAATAGTTTGAATCCCAAGCCAAGCCTTTTGACAGATGCCGTATTTGAAGAATCACAGGAGGGGGCTACTTGAAAATCCCCTACTGAGCTAGCTCTTTAAACTTTCTCAGCCTGAGACAAAAAATGAATAAATTTAGCTTCACTCACGGACTGAAGCTCATTAGGACGCTCCTTTGCGATGGAGGGACGTAAAAAAATGAAACCCGACCTATGTCCCAATTTGTGTCTATACTAATAACATCAAGAGTATATGAATATGGCACTCATTGTGATCAATGTGAATCAAAGTTTACGAATAAATATTCTCCATTGATGTCTTCTACCATATTTTTCGGACTATAAGTCACGTTTTTTCTCATAGTTTGGGTGGGGGGGCGACTTATACTGAGGAGCGACTTATATGTGAATTATTTCACAAATTTTCAGAATTAACAAAAAAAAAAGTCAAACCGCGATAAACGTATCGCGATGGGAGGGGAGTGAAGCACCAATAATCTTACCAACCGTGATCACTATGCGCTGCATTCTGTAAATGTACTAAAAAAAATAAACAACTATATCAATACTGTTTTTCTTCTAGAATACTGCAACATTGAAACAAACCAACAATCAACGTCTACATTATTTGATTTTACAATAATGGAATTATGTACACCTGGCAGAAAAGTTTTATTTGTTTTTATGTGTATTGAACCAGGTATCGTTCCTGCGCCTGGCCTCTTTAAAATTCATGTAGCTAGCGCAAAGAAATAAGTGAATGTCCTTAAAATTTGAGTGAGACCATAACAGTATTATGTATTTTACCTACGGTTAATTGCTTTAGTTCTTTTGATTGACATTTGAGGGCTTAACATTTTCCACCATTATCCACCTATGGGACCAAATGTTTAATCAAAACAGTTTAACAGCAGACCAACTTAGTTGATACTTGAATGTTCGTCTTGGTAGACATATAGAAGATACTAAGAACATTTTTCACATCTATAATACCAGTCAATAGTCTGAACACCCAGGAGCATGCCATTTAATTACTGGGTGTGTCCACACACAAAATCTAGCAGCATTAAATACATTTACAGTCGATGTGAGACATTTTCGAACATTTCCCAAGTCGTGACCTTGCTAAACATGGGTGAAAGTGGTAGATATATTGCTGACTGGGACAATGTTTGTGTACATTTACGTTCCCTTCAATATCTATTGCACAAACGAGATGGGGCAGCATGGGGGCGTAATAGTCAGACAATGTGCATGTCTGCCACACAACTGAGTTAGTTAAAGCTGCATGCACTTCAGAAGATAGAATCTAAAAGCCAAAGAAAGTAAACAATAGACATTTTTTAAATTGCTTTTAAGACACAACACAAATTCAAACAACAAAAATGGTATCCCTTTACATTATGGATTGCAAGAAGAGCTAAACAAAACAAAGAAGTAGTTCACTATTATACCACTTTTTTCAAATAACTATTTATTGAATTGACTTTCTGAATGAAATAGAATATTTCCGCTGCTCTTGCTTTTGTTTATCCATCCATTTTCTATATTGCTTATCCCCCCGGGGATCGTGGGTGTGCTGGAGCCTATCATCGGGCAGGAGGCGGGGGACACCCTGAACCAGTTGCCAGCCGATCGCAGGGCACACAGAGACGAACAACCATTCGCACTCACATTCACAACTATGGGCAATTTGGAGTGCTCAATTGGCCTACAAAGCACGTTTTTGGGATGTGGGAGGAAACCGGAGTGCCCGGAGAAGACCCACGTGGGCACGGGGAGAACATGCAAACTCCACACAGGGAGGGTCGGAGATGGAATTGAACCGGCACCCTCCTAACTGTGAGGCGGACATTAGGGGCTGCATGTCGGCAACCAGAGCGAAAAAGCTGGAACTCGCGCTTTAGAGGATGAGAGCAGTTCCGACTAATGTAGAGTACAGCTCAGACAGTCTCAATTGGGACCTCTCCACCAACTTACTGGCCCATTTAATCACTTGGTGAAGGGAGTTTTTAATCTCTCAAAAGGTGGTTCCCATATCAAGTTACCAAAGAAAAAGACAACGCAGGTTCAATATAAGCTCGATAGAATAGATTCCAGACATTGATATTCGAGCAGGACAGCTTTCTGAGGCATGACAAACGCTGATGACTCCTTTTGCATATTGTCTCACAATTGTCACTCATACTTAGTTTAGACCAGGGGTCACCAACTCCGGTCCTCAAGGGCGCCAATCCAGCCTGTTTCAGATGTATCCCCCCTGCAACACACCTGATTCAAATAATCAGGATCGCTATCAGCCTTAATAGAGCTTGCTGATGAGCTGATCATTTGAATCAGGTGTGTTGTTGTAGGGCTGCACCTAAAACAGGCTGGATTGGCGCCCTTGAGGACCGGAGTTGGTGACCCCTGGACTCTAAACTAATTCAGAGACCCTAAACTTTAGAGTCTCTGAATGATCCCAAATAGTTGTATCCACACATTCCACTGGTTGGCTTTTGATGATTTTATGATAATGTGGAAAAGTTTCTTTTCTGAAGTCAAAACACGTCCTTTGTTTTATCTACATTTAAAACCAAAAAGAACTGATCACACCAGCTGATAAAGTCATTAATGACAGGGCCATGGTCAGATTGGTCATCGTGAACCAAACTGACAGTGACTGCATCTTCTACAAATTTTAAGATGTAACTATTCTTGTGTTTACTCTGACACATATTTGTGTAGAAAATGAAGAGTAATGGTGACAGGATGCAGCCCTGAGGGGATCACATGTTGGAGTAGAGAGGCTCCAATACAGTACCTAATCCTGGTTAAAAACTCCAAAATCCAACCAACTATATTGAGACTCAAGTTAAAGTGCTCCAGCAATCTTGTCGCTAAAATGTGGGGTTGGATTCAATTAAAAGCCAAAGAAAAGTCGATGAACGACAGTCTGGCGTGCGTTTTGCTTCAGTCCAAATGTTTGAACAAAAGGTTTAAAAGCGTGATGATGGCATCCTCTTGCCCTTTGTGTCCTCTATAGGCAAAGTGCATTGAGTCCAGGAGATCTTCTGTCGCTAGTAGAGTTCAGATTTCACCATCTTTTCAAACGTTTTCATTATTAGGGAAGGAAGTGCAACTACGGTGGTGCACTGGTTAGCACGTCAGCCTCACAGTTAGGAGGGTGTGGGTTCAATTACACCTTTGGCCCTCCCTGTGTAGAGTTTGCATGTTCTCCCTGTGCCCGCGTGGGTTTTCTCCGGGCACTCCGGTTTCCTCCCACATCCCAAAAAACATTCTTGGTAGGGCGATTTAGCACTCCAAATTGCTCCTAGGTGTGAGTGCGAGTGCGGATAGCTGTTCGTTTCTGTGTGCCTTGTGATTGGCTGGCAACCAGTTCAGGGTGTCCCCCGCCTACTGCCTACAGAAAATGGATGGATGGATGGATGGATGGATGGATGGATGGATGGAGGGATGGATCAGAGGCGTAGCCAAGCCGGGGCGAGCCGGGGCGGCGCCCCGGTTTGGACTCCCTGCGCCCCGGTTGAAAAAAAATCGAGCTTTTTCGATTCTTCATTTTCATGCCGTTTTTTTCTTTCGGTCTTGCGCGAATGTGCTTGCGCTATTCTATGCGCGCGATGTTATCCATTCACCGTTTGCCTCCCTGACCCGGATGTTGTTTTAGCGATCAGCGAGATTTTTTTTCCTGTGGGCGTGCGCCCCTGCTGGAAAAATTCCTGGCTACGCCTCTGGGATGGATGGATGGATGGATGGATGGATGGATGGATGGATGGATGGACGGACGGACGGACGGACGGACGGACGGACGGACGGACGGACGGACGGACGGACGGACGGACGGACGGACGGACGGATGGATGGATGGATGGATGGATGGATGGATGGATGGATCAGACCTTTGTGCATCAGTAGTGTCAGACATTTCAGTATCAGCTTTAATTTCCAGTTGCAGATTTTAGGTAAGTTCACACTTAGTACCTCTCGCAAGAATACTGTATAGACACAGTTTGTAAATTTGACTATTCAGTTTCGAACATGACAAAATCTTAAGTGGTTAATATAGCAGGCGCCAAATGTTGGGACAGTAGTACCATCTCTAATAACAGTACTATCTCTATATAGCTGCTGTTGGCCTAGTTTTATCCGGAGATACTGTGCTATCCTGTCATCGAAATGGCAAATAAACACCAGAGGAGTTCTTGAAAAACAAACATGTGCGCACACACACACACACACACACACACACACACACACACACACACACACACACACACACACACACACACACACACACACACACACACACACACACTCCTATATCTCTATCAAGTCATTCATTACTCAACAAAATTAGTAACAAACATGTAAGACAGTGGATCATCACAAACGTATGGTGAGAGCAGTCAAACCATCTGTCCCTAATCAAGTCAACTATTGTTTTTTACTACGGATTTGATTCTGGCTCCGGCCTTTCTGTGTCGACTATGCATGTTCTCCCCGTGCCTGCATGGGTTGCCTCCGGGTACTCCCATTTCCTCCCACATTCCAAAAACATGAATGGAAGGCCAATTGAGTACTCCAAATTGCCTGTAGATGTGAGTGTGAATGGTTGTTCGTCTATGTGTTCCCTGCGATTGGCTGGCAGCCAATTCAGGGTGTACCGAGCCTACTGCCCAAAGTCAGCTGGCAGAGGCTTCAGCACCCCCACGACCGTCATGAGGAAAAGCGGTTCAGAAAATGGATGGATGGATGGATGGATGGATGGATGGATGGATGGATGGATGGATGGATGGATGGATGGATGGATGGATGGAGGCAAATTCTTCTCTGTGAGTTTGGTTAGGGGTGAAAGAAAGTTTTATGCATGACTGCTATCCTTTGGCACAGGGGTCACCAACATGGCACCTGTGGTTACCAGGTAACCTGTTCTAAAAAAATAACTTATCAGTGATGAAACATTGTGAGTTTTTTTGGAATGTTATTGAAGTGATTGTTGAAAATGTAAACCCTGGCACAGATTTATTGAAAGAAAGTGTTATAGTTTATAGTATGTTTTCTGTTTACTGAGACATCATTAACATGGTGTCTTTAGAAAAATAACTAATTATTAGTTATGACATTTAATAAAAATATTGAGGTAATTTGATGTGTATCAAACTGGTACCCTAAGCATTAATTAGTACCCAAAAGTATCTCTTAGATTTAAAGAGGTTGCTGACCCCTCTTGAGACACCAGCAGCTTGAAATACCTGATTGTGAAGTGTAAATTTACTTAAATATGTGTATCAAAAAATAGATATCAATCTATTGCAAGTGAAGCATTAAATGTGAAACTCTGTAATGCTTTGTGCTGTTCTTTTTGTCCCATTTGAACATTATACACAGTGTCAACGCAACTCTTATGGCGTGTTAGGGAATTTACTCTGATAGCCGTGAACTATTTTGAAGTGGGTGGGTTCGGGGAGGAGTATTGTGCTGTGCTGCCATTCATTTCCAAATGCAGTCAGCACTAGCGCACCGTGTGCTCAGTTGGAGCATTGGGCATTCCGCTTTTGGTCCACTCGAATATCTGAACGGCAGTTTTGAGCAACACACTGAAAAGTGAGCCAGTGTATGCCCAGAGAATACTTCCGAACCCGCCCTAAATGTGACTTTTTTTTCCCAAAAATATTAAAATGCTGCCTACATCTACAAGATGATCACAATATAATAATAATAATAATAATAAATTATATTTATAACGCACTTTACATTTGGGGGAATCTCAAAGTGCTACATGGCAGATAAAAAAAAAAAAAAAAAAAAAAAAAAAAAAAAAAAAACAAGGACAAGTTTAGAACAACTGGACGACAACCAAGATATGAGAGAAATTACGGAAATGCTAAGGTAAAGAGGTGAGTTTTAAGTCCAGTTTTGAAAGAGTCAGTGGATTGGGGTGCTCTTAGGTGGTCGGGGAGGGAGTTCCATAGTGTAGGGGCTGTATGGCAGAAGGCCCGGTCGCCCATGGTGCGCAGCTTGGTTTTAGGAACGTGGAGAAGGTGTGAATTGGATGAGCGGAGGCTTCGGGTGGCAGGTTTTGGGGCAAGGAGTTCTTTGAGGTATGGGGGAGCATGTCCAAGGATACAATGGTGAGTGAGGAGGGCGATCTTATAATCAATTCGGAATTTGATGGGGAGCCAGTGCAGAGAACGGAGGATGGGTGTGATGTGATTGCTTTTCCGCACCCCCATCAGGATCCTAGCAGCGCTGTTTTGAATGTACTGAAGCCTATGGAGGCTCTTGCTAGGGATCCCGATGAGGAGTGCGTTACAATAGTCTATCCTTGAGGAGACAAAGGCGTGGACAAGTTTCTCAGCATCCGTCAGGGTAAGTGTGGGGCGGAGTTTGGAGATATTTCTGAGGTGGAAGAAGGAGGTTTTGCAGATGTGTTTTATGTGTGACTCAAGGTTGAGTTGAGGGTCCAGTTTCACACCCAGGTTGGTGACAGTGGCTGAGAGGGGAATAGTGAGACCGGCGAATAAGATGCTTGTTATTGGGCAGGTATGGATCTGATGGGGAGTGCCAATTAACATGGCTTGGGTTTTGTCACTGTTAACTTGCAGGAAGCTGAGATTCATCCACGCCTTTATCTCCTCCAGACACAGGGAGAGGATGGATGAGGGAGATGGAGAAGGCTGGGTTATGGAGGGCGGGGGGTCAAGTTTGAGGTATAGCTGGGTGTCGTCCGCATAACAATGAAATGAGATGCCGAACTTCCTGATTATATTGCCGAGGGGTAGTATGTAGAGAGTGAAGAGGGTAGGACCGAGTACAGATCCCTGGGGGACACCGGAGGTGACAGTGTGAGTGTCGGATTTTTTCCCCCCCAGGGAAACGTACTCGGTCCGGTTTGAGAGGTAGGACTGAAGCCAGGTTAGAGCAGTGCCAGAGAATCCAATGGAGTGAAGCTGGTTAAGGAGGATATTGTGGTGGACAGTGTCAAATGCAGCGGACAGATCCAACAGGATGAGAAGTGACGGGGAGCCTGCATCGGCAGCCATGAGAAGGTCGTTGGTGACCCTAACAAGTGCTGTTTCAGTGCTGTGGCCAGAGCGGAACCCGGATTGAAATTTCTCAGCGATGTTATTGCGGGTAAGATGAGTGTGAAGTTGGGCAGCTACCACTTTTTCCAGAACCTTGGAGAGGAACGGGAGTTTAGATATTGGTCTGTAGTTGGCAAGGTTGTCCGGGTCAAGTGAGGGTTTTTTGAGCAGGGGGTTAATAATGGCAGTCTTCAGTGCAGGGGGTACAGAGCCAGACTGGAGTGAGAGGTTGATGACATTGGTTATTAGGGGACTAATGGCTGAGGTTTGTTGTTTAATGAGGGCTGTGGGGAAAGGGTCCAGGGCACATGTGGAGGGCTTCATCTTTTTGATGATGTCCTCTACCTCCGACTGCAAGATAGGGGAGAAGCAGCGGAGAGGCTGGACTGTCCCGGGTGGAAGGAAGGGGGGAGGAGGTGAAGTGGTGGTGCCAGAAGAGGAGAGGAGCTGGGTGCGGATGTTGTTAACCTTAGCGGTAAAAAAGGTCATAAAGTTATTGGACACTACCTCTGAGAATTCTGTTGGAGTGGTGTGATGGGGTTTGAGAAAGTGGTTGATGGTTGAAAAGAGTTGTTTTGAGTTTCCAGGGGTATTGTTTATGATATTGGAATAGAACTGGGCACGTGCAGTCCCAAGGGCTTTTGAGTAGGCCTTCTGGTGTTCTTTGTAGGCCTGTTTGTGCACGGTAAGTCCTGAGGCTTTAAGACGACGCTCCAGGATGCGCCCAGTTGACTTCAACAGACGCAGCTCACTGGTGTACCAGGGGGCTGAGTGTGAAAAAGTGACTGTTTTGGTTTTTTGGGGGGCATGGATACTTAGAAGTTTGGCCAAAGAGTTATTGTAATGGTCCACTGCCTTGCTGACTGATGTAAAGGTTGCAGAGGAGGAGGAGAGAAACTGGAGGTCCTGTGCGAGAGTGTCTTGATTGATGTTTTTGAAATTTCTGAATGAGATTTGCCGCTTGGGTTTGGAGTGGGGGCGTGGGAAAGGAAGTTCCATTTGAATAAGTTTGTGGTCAGACACACCGACCTCGAGAACTTGCAGGTTGCTTATTGCCGATGAGGAGATGACAAGGTCAATATTGGGCTGTGGTTTGTGTCTTCTTTTGTAAAGTAAAATATGAAATAGATTAGACAGCACAATCAACTGCAACCAAAGGTAGCTCACATTGATGGCCACAATAGAATATCACCGATCCTTTTATGGAATTTGTGGAACCATGTAAAACCAGGTACGATACTGTGATTGGGTCAGGTAACCAAACTGTGGCACATCTGATTGGTAATTTCCTTTGCTAATTACATTGTAATTGGTTGCAGGGTTTGTGACGATGTGGAGCAGTGTACTTCAAAGGCAAGTTCAATAGCTATGAGAAATAAGGACAGTACATACCTTCTCTGTCTGTAAACATCATTATTAAGTGTTGAAAAAGTATTTCACGTTTTCAAAAAGAGACAAATTCCTGAGTTTTTCAAACAGTTGAAAACAAGTCAGCATGTGTGCTAAAGTCAGATCTTATTGCCACTTACATTTCATCAACCTTTATTGCAAAGCACCGGTGTCTCGAAAGACATTTGATTTGTGACAATCCAGTAGTGATAAATGTCTTACCGGTCTATTACAACACGTGTGTTTGGGGTAGGGTTATGATTTCAAAATAATTTCTCTTTGTTCATTTGTGCTGTGGTGTAGCCAATTCAAAACAAGAATACATACCTGGAAGATTGATGAAATAATAGAAAGGGTAGTTAAATGAAATTTCTGAATTGAATTAAGTTTGCTTAAAAACAGTTGGATGCACAGGGAGTAGAATCATGTCACCATGTCTGTCTTTGGTAAAAGAAAAAAAAGAAAGAAAAAACAATGCAACAAACTACATTATTCTGTAGTTTACGTTCGGTAGGTATATAGGACTGTCTCAGAAAATTAGAATATTGTGATAAAGTTCTTTATTTTCTGCAGAGGCGTAGCCAGGAATTTTTCCAGTAGGGGCGCACGCCTACAGGAAAAAAAATCGAACATCACCCACGCCGTTCGCTGATCGCTAAAACAACATCCGGGTCCGGGAGGCAAACGGTGAATGGATAACATCGCACACATAGAATAGCGCGAGGACATTCGCTTAAGACCGAAAGAAAAAAACGGCATGAAAATGAAGAATCAAAAAAGCTCGATTTTTTTCAACCGGGGCGCAGGGAGTCCTAACCGGGGCGCCGCCCCGGCTTGGCTACGCCTCTGATTTTCTGTAATGCAATTAAAAATACAAAAAAATCTTACATTCTGGATTAATTACAAATCAACTGAAATATTGCAAGCCTTTTATTATTTTAATATAGCTGACTGCTGATCTGACTGCTGTCCAGAGGACCATCATTGACACCCTCCATCAGGAGGGTAAGACACAAAAAAAAAAATTCTCAAAGAGCAAGCTGTTCACAGTGCAGTTTCAAAGCACATCCACAAAAACTGTAGGAAGGGGGAAATGTGGCAGGAAACGCTGCACAATCAAGAGAGATGACCGCAGCCTTAACAGCATTATGAAGAAGAGTCGCTTCCAGAATTTGGGGGAGCTTCAAAGACAGTGGATTGAAGCTTTACTCCAGGTATCAAAAGCCACTGTTTGTTTCTGAGAAATGGGCTACAATAGCCGTATTCCCAGGGTCAAACCACTTCTGAACTCAAGACAACTGATTTGGGCTATGGAAAAGAAGCACTGGACAGTTGAGTGGTCCAAAGTCCTCTTTTCAGATGAAAGCAGGTTTTGAATTTCATTTGGAAGTCAAGGCGCCAGAGTCTGGAGAAAGGCTGGAGAGGAGCAAAATCCAAGTTGCTTGAAATACAGAGTGAAGTCACCACAGTCAGCAATGGTTTGGGGAGCCATGTCAGCTGCTGGTGTTAGTCCACTGTGTTTCATCAAGTCCAGAGTAAATGCAGATTTTAGAGCACTACATGCTTCCGTCTGCTAAAGAGCTCTATGGAGATGATGATTTTCATGTTCCAGCATGATCTGGCACCTGCCCACAGTGCCAAAACGAAGCTGAAAGACACCAGACCCAACAATGCAAATGAGCTAAAGGCTGCTATTGAAGCATCCTGGCCATCCATAACACCTCAGCAATGCCACAGGCCTCCACGCCACGCCGCAGTGATGCAGTAATCCGTCCAAAAGGATTCCCAACCAAGTACTGAGTGTATTAATGGACATTTTCAAATGTTTGATTTTGTTTTGCTGTTATAAATCTTTTTTTTTACTTGGTCTGAGGAAATATTCTAATATTTTGATATAGGATTTTTGAGTTTTCTTAAGCTGTAAGCCATAATCAGCAATATAAAAATAATAAAAGGCTTGCAATATTTCAGTTGACTTGTAATGAATCCAGAATGTATGATATTTTTGATTTTTTAATTGCATTATAGAAAATAAAGAACTTTATCACAATATTCTAATTTTCTGAGAAAGTCCTGTATACTTGAACTGTCCCACAAATCAAGCATTTTACCATCATTACTGTAAAATTACACCTGGATTGTAGTATAATGCAAAATTGCTTCCCTCAAGTATTTACCTATAATTCCTGTAAAGTTAGACGTCGATTCTAAGATAATGCACAACTACTTCTCTTCTACAAGCTGTTCACCTATGACAAACAGTAAAACGCCAAGCTATAAGCTCTGCTGCACTGTACTACCACTCGGTGTGCTTTGTCATGTGTGTTGGGTTCTGGCTTTTAAAAACCTTTCTGACCTTTCACTAAATGAATGGTCATGGGAAACTCAGTAGGCGATGTCCAAGAATCCACAGGGAATCGCAACTCTGCTAGACCCCCGTCGGATGACTAGTGTGTCACTGTCTGGTACTGTTCCATGCCACTATGT
Source organism: Syngnathus typhle (assembly GCF_033458585.1). Classification (NCBI taxonomy): domain Eukaryota; kingdom Metazoa; phylum Chordata; class Actinopteri; order Syngnathiformes; family Syngnathidae; genus Syngnathus; species Syngnathus typhle. The sequence goes on from NC_083740.1 coordinate 14,768,516, forward strand.
CATCCCTGGGGCATTGAAAGTAAGACTGTAGGAACTACTGTTTTTTGTGAACATATATTTTACCACTGGTATTGTATATTTTCAATGTCTTCCTCTGAATATTTTTTTTTTCTCTTTTGGAAAAAGTATTAGTCGATGTTACTCTGGCGGAACGTAATAGCTTTAGAACATTGACTAGAAAAAACATGTATTTGTTTGAAGACATGATTATCATGAAAAAAATATAACTGTATTAAATATAATTGTTTTTATTGCAGCGCCAGTCAAGGACAAATGTAATTAAGTCTGACTGCAAATAAGTCTTGTCTTGCCACCTTTACATATGACACAGCTCTTCTAAATGTAAAGACACATTCATGCTTTTCAGTGTAATCTATCCATTTTAGGCGTCGCACAGCATTGCCCTCGTTCAACACAGCCAGTGTCTTTCTGCCAAATGTTATTTCATAACTGAGCCTCTTTGCAAACAGCCATTTTGTGTCACAGAGGCAGTTCTGCAGTGCTTCTATGGTCTCGTAGTATTTCACGGCCGGTGCTCACACTGCAGGGGATACATTGTGCACTGGTCACTGAATGAAGTTTGAGGCATTGGCCGCCTGTGGCCTTTAAATGTCCTACTGTCTAACCTTGTTCCATGGCATCCCTTCACCCACCAGGCAGCCATTTTGTGCCAAATGGAAAAGATGAGCAGCTGAAGGTGCTTTTAGGGAAATGCTGTAAAATTGCCTGTAATGTAGCGGAATTTCAGTGTTGTCCCTCACACTTATATTTTTCTTACTCTTTTTTTTTAAGAACAATATATAACAAAAAAATGAATACCAGATTTAAAAACACTGGCTCCAGACTGTATGTACAAATTATTAAAAAGAAAAAAAAAAGTGCATGTTTTATATGATGACTAGATGGGAAAATGTCAAATCATCTCCTCGGAAACATCCCTTGGTGGCTGTGCGCTTGTTTTTTTTTTTGGGCTGTCTTGGCAGCTGAAGAACCCCCATCATCTGGTGAACTGTCTCTTGTGGGTGGTCAAGGGGCTGCCACTTGAGGAAACTGGGTTTGAAGATGGTCGCCCTTGCTTTGGCACTGAGACAGCTGTGCCAATCAGGATAACAGAGGACGGCAAATGCGCCTGAAACCGTCTCCTGTTTAACATCACTTTCTTTGGATATGTTGTGACTGTGGGTCCTTGTTGTCCTTGACCTCTTTAGTTGCTTTGGGGCTTTTTATTTAGTTAAGAACTTTGGTCTTTTATTTGGTCACGCGGGATTGGACTCTGGAACATAGAGAAAAACGCAGAGTCCACGTTTGGTCACGCGGGATTGGACTCTGCGTTTTTCTCTATGTTCCAGAGTCCAATCCCGCGTGACCAAATAAAGGACCAAATATATATATATATATATATATATATATATATATATATATATATATATATATATATATATATACATATATATATATATATATATATACGTATGTATAGATAGATAGATAGATAGATAGATAGATAGATAGATAGATAGATAGATAGATAGATAGATAGATAGATATACAGTAATCCCTCGTTTATCACAGATAATTGGTTCCATGACCACCCGCAATAGGTGGAAATCCAAGATGTAGAGAAAATATATTGTTACAATATCTATAAAAGACTTTTATGAACCTTCATTCTATGTTATTGTATTTTTAAACACTGTATATTGTACTTTTAAATGATTTTGTGTTCTTAAACACTTTAGTGAACATTTTAAAACAGATTTTCATAAACATTCTTTATTTAAATAAATAGGGAAATAAAGAAAATAAAAACAAATATATACAACATCCATACAAGACCTTGATGAACCTTTCTTGTAGTTTTGTACACTTTATTATTTTTTAAATATTTTTTGTATTTGTAAACACTTGTAACATTTTTAAAGTCAAATTGACTTGCCGAAACATTCTTATTTATTCAAATAAATAAGAAAGTCAATATGCGCAAATATATTGTTACAAGACTTTAGTGAACCTTTTTTAAAGTGTAAACGTGTCTGGCTCCTCTGCTCTTGCGTGCTGGCTGACTGACGCGCCCCCGCGGCCCTGTGCGAGCGCATCAGCACATGACTTTTATGATTTCATTTTTATACACTCTATTGTACTTTTAAATACGTTATTGTATATTGAACACTTTTAAAAACATTTTTAAGTGTTACGGCTCCTTTCTGCTCTTGCGTGCTGCCGACTGACGCGGCCCAGCGCGAGCGCATCAGCACAAGACTTTTATAATTTTATTTGTATACACTCTATTGTACTTTTAAATACGTTATTTTAAACACTTTTTAAAAAATTTAAAGTGTCACGGCGCCTCTCTGCGCTTGCGTGCTGGCCGACTGACGTTCCCCCGCGGCACAGCGTGAGCGCATCTGCGCAAGACCCTTTCATAATTAAATTTTCAAACACTTTATTGCATTTTCAAACATTTCCTAAAGTGTACGTAAATGTGTCTCGGCTCCACTTTCCTCTTGCGGTGCTGACCGGCTGACACACCCCGGCAGCCCAGCTTTAGGGCATCCACACATTGCTCAGAGGCACGACCTGCGGTTAGTGCTCATCGCCGGCCGCTGTCCCAAAACCTGGACGATAGTGCTTTTTTTCTACGTGCGGGGTTATGCTCACTGCCGTTGTCCCGACTGATTCTGCACGGCGGTGCATTTTTCCTTTGTGCGCGCCTATGTCATGTCTCCGCTCTCGCCCTCCCGCGCTAGAACTCTGAGGCACGCATCGCCCATACGAAACTGCTAATCGTCAGTCCTCACAGTTTTGTCTGTTTTGACACACACGCCTGGCACCTGATTCTCGTTTGCCTGACCTGCTGTGTTACGAGATGCCTGCACGACGCAAGCTCGCTGACTGGCTGGTAATTTTAAAATCTAAACCTGCAACAGCTCCGCTCTGCTCTTGCCGTGCTGACCAACTGTCGCGCCCCCGCTGCCCAGTACGAGGGCATCCGCACAAGACTTTTTAGAATTCTATGACGGGCAAACAGGTCAATACGATCGGGAGTGACAAGCAGATTACTACTAGTTCTACTCCGCTTGGCAATCGAGAAGCCTGGATGTGATAGTATGCGTGTAATGAAGTGCAAGTATGACGTGGTGCTGATATGTTGATGCAGACAGAGTGAATAAGGTGCGGGAGACTGAGATAAAATGTTAGAACTGCTAAACGAATCCACTGCAAGGACACAGATCAACATGTTCCCATTGGCCATTAGTTGTCATATGGGCAGACAAAGCCCTGCGCAGAGGTTGTGTGCTTCATTGCATATGATGCTGCGGATGTGTAGTATGTGCGTGTGTGTGTGTGTCAGACTAAAAAAATAAGAAAATCCGCGATGCAGCGAATCATTCCGCAATAATTGTTTTAAAAAAAATCTGCCATAGAGCAAGGCCATGCTAGAGGAAGTAGCGAAGTAGCGAGGGATTACTGTATATATATATAACAATAGTGTGAAGGTCTTCACCTTCACACTAATAATAATAATAATAATAAAGGATAGGAATAACAACAGTGTGAAGGTCTTCACCTTCACACTAATAATAATAATAATAATAATAATAATAATAATAATAATAATAATAAAGGACAGGAATAACAATAGTGTGAAGGTCTTCACCTTCACACTAATAATAATAAAGGACAGAAACAACAATAGTGTGAAGGTCTTCACCTTCACACTAATAATAATAGAGAATGGAGGAGAATAACATATGTGTGAAGGCCATCGCCTTCACACAATAAAGGACAGGAATAACAATAGTGTGAAGGTCTTCACCTTCACACTAATAATAAAGGACAGGAATAACAATAGTGTGAAGGTCTTCACCTTCACAAATAATAAAGGACAGGAATAACAACAGTGTGAAGGTCTTCACCTTCACACTAATTACAGTAGCACTCTCGCATCACCTAAGAAGTGATGCGAGAGTGCTCAGGTCGCGCCATCTTGGATTCGTTGAGACGCTAAACAAAGTTAGAGTTAGTGCTGCAGCTGCGCGTCAAGTGACAGTGGCAATTTGGGATCACAGCAAGACAAGCGAGTGACCGTGATGGAGAAGTTTTTGGAAGGGATATTGCAAATGCCGAACAGGACGCTAGACAAAATTAAGACACAATAATATAACATGAGTGGAGGACAAAAGAAAAAAGAAAAGACGATGAGATGGAGGCAATGCAGTGAAAGCAATCTTTCATTTGGATTCACTTTCAGCGGGGATGCAACAGCACCGAATCCGCTGGGCTTAGTGTCCAATAGCGCAGTTGTGCCAAAAAAGCTTAAATGCCATCGGGAGTGGCTGATGGTGTAGGGGTACACTTGTTTGCCATGTGTGTCAACACTGTGAGTTTGACGCTGTGAATGTGTGTGAGTGACAATAAAAAAAAACGCCATCTCCAAACGAAACACCCGTTCAAAACAAGCCGACGGACTATTTTGTAAGCTTACGTACAAACAATGAGAAACAGGCAATATTTTTTGCGAAAAACAACCAAGGTAAATGAGACAGCCCTCAAAGCTACCTACCTTGTCGCTGATCTCGTCGCTAAATCAAAAACAGTCCCACACTGTGCCAGAAACATTAATACTGACAGCTTGTAAAGCCATTGTAAATGAGATGCTCAGCCCTGACGCAGCCAAAGAGATAGCTAAAGTGCCTCTCTCAGATAACACAATTGCCCGTAGTATTGATGACATCGGACAGCGGACAGCGGATATCGAAACTGTTTTAGAAAAGACGAGCATCAGTATGAAATTTGCAATATTTTGCAAGGCACTGCCAGAAAAATCAACAGGTGAGGAAGTATTTCGGGTCACGGGAATATCTTGACAAAAGCATGGGAAAACTGCACAGGCGTCTGCACTGATGGAGCGGCAGCCATGGCATTGAAGGCTTTGTAAGTAGGGTCAAAGAAAAAAACCCGGATGTTACTTTTACGCACTGTTTTTTGCACCGTGAGGCCCTCATGGCAAAGACTGTACTCCTGTGTTGGATGATGTTGTGCGCATAGTGAACTTTGTGAAGATGCGACCTTTGAAATGTCTTTTATGTCTGTGTGTGAGGAAATGGGAGCGGAACATAAAGTCTTATTGCTCCACACGGAGGTCCGGTGGCTGCCGCGCGGCAAAGTGCTGGCCCGAGTGTATGAGCTGCTTAAGGTTTTTCTGACAAACGAGAGGTCAGATTACTAAATGCTGCTTACAAGTGATGAGTGGTGTGCAAAACTGGCATACCTGGCATAGCTGTCATACATTTAACACACGGATGCAAGGCAGAAATGAAGACCTGCTTACAAGCACTGATAAAAATGAACGGATTCCGTTTAAAGTTTCAGCTCTGGCAACAACCAGGCAGCGTGGCAGCTTTGAGATGTTCCCACTCACCGTGAAGCTGCATGATGGCAACACTGTTGCAATGTGCGAGGTGATTGGCACACATTTGAAAACTCTTGAGATGAAGTTGTCATTTTATTTCCATTCAGCCGTCACAGAATGCCTTGACTGGGTTAGAGATCCATACAGCTCAGCATCTGTTGCTGGAAAGGACATTACTTTAAAGGAGCAAGAGGAACTCATTAAACTGAAACAAGATCGTAGTTTCAAGCTAAAATTTGCATATGCGCCTTTGGACAGTTTTTGGTTATCTGTTACCAAGGAGTTCCCCATTCTGGCCGACAAAGCTAATTTGATATTGCTCCCGTTTTCAACCACATATCTGTGTGAGCTGAGCTTCTCAAGCTTGACTGCGATAAAAACTAAAAACAGAGAGCGACTGAGAGCTGTTGAGCAAGAGCTTCGTGTGTGTCTTTTTACCATTCCTGTCAGGATATCCATTTTGTGTTCATCAAAACAGGCCCACGTGTCACACCGAGTTTATAAATATATTAAAAAACATATTAACTGCTATATGTATTACTGTGTTTGAGTGTCATTTTGTGTCATTTTGGTTGGTGGTGTGCCCCAAGATTTTGTAAATGTAAAAAATGTGCCGCGGCTCAAAAAAGTTTGAAAATCCCTGGTGTAGATTGTGTAGTGTTTTTTTGTTTGACAGTGACCCTTTAAACTCAATAACAATACATTGTGCATAACAAAAATTCAAGATAAGTCACATGACGTTCATATTTTTTGTAAGATGCAAAATAAAAGCTAATGTACACAACCATAATATCAAAAAAATCTACCGTTTTTTTCCATGTATAATGCGCAAAATTTAACTAATTTATTGTCCTAAAATCTGGGGTGCGCATTATACATGGGTACAAAAAAAAAAGTATTATTTTATTTTATTTTATATTTTTTAATCCGGATATGATACGGAGGCCGCCATTACAGATGCGCTTTCTTCTCTGCTGTTCACTTCAAACACGCTCCATACGAACACAATGCTCTCGTATCAGACGCTTGCTCGATCACCTGCTCGTTTGCTGTCACAATGTACCCTACACAAATCCGAAACATTTCTTCGCTATCGAGTTTGCTAGCGCATGCGCAGTGATACTGACCGGCAGAATAACATCCGGTTGTTCCCAAAGATGATCTTTTTTCTGAAATGATTTTACGTTTACGGACTTAAGTAGGACTCAGAATTTGGGTGCGTATTATACATGGGTATACAGGCTTTTTTCCAGCATCAACATGCCATTTTTAGGGTGCGTATCATACATGGGGGCGCATTATACATGGAAGAAAACGGTATATTGACATTCAAAATTGAAAGACACAAACTGAGACAAGATTAACTACTATAAAATCCAGTGAGCAAAACATATCGGGGTCCATGGAATGCACTGCAAACTGCAGAACTAGTCAGCTTCTGATGTCCCCCAGGCATTAGTTAATGATGGTGGTTCATGCACAGTCACACAAGAACTGGAAAGCTGAATTGAAAAATAGAACTGGCGAAAAATATCTATCCACACAGATAAAAGTGACTCAAATCAACTGCATTTGGAGGGCACTTCAAAGACACAGTTGCTGCATACAAAGTGCTTTGCATGGAGCAAAATTAAGTCACACAACAAACGCAGGTAAAAGAGTGAATTATTAATGAAGACTAGGGGTGTAAATCGCGGGTTTTGTCACGATACGATATAATATCGATATAAAGAACTACGATACGATATTTGCCGATATCTTAAAGCCTGCTGCGATTCATTCACGATATATCGCGATATAGTGCTCTACGATCGATATATATTTTTTTTAAATAAAAAATATAGAACAATATCGTGATTTATAACAATTCATACGCAAAATCAACAAGGTACTGCAAACTCTTTATTTAGGAAATTACAAGAGTATTGTAGTATACAAATTGCTTACTTTAACACTGAACTTTGATGTCGTGTTTTTTCTTTAAATGTGCGGCGAGATTTGTGCTCCCTGAATATTTGATCACCGCATGGCAGGATTTACAAACTGCACGTGTCTTGTCCGTTGAGCCATCTTTTCTTTGGAGTCCAAAGTGCTTCCAAACGAATGACTTGAAGCCTAAAGGGGAGCCAATTTCCTCGTCTTTTTGGACACTAGCCATAGCACCAGCCCAGGAGCCGCGTACTAGTTGTCGACTCCCCTTTCACGTGCAGCAACGCCGCGCACTGCTCCCTGCTCCCGGAAAGAGGAAGCAAGCAACAATGAACTGATTTCAAAATAAAGTCGCGTCTAATGTCCGAGGTCAAACACGGCGATATAAATCGATGTTTACCTTTAGCATCGATGCCAATAAATCGTAGATCATCATATCGATTAATCGATGTGTATCGATGTATCGTTACACCCCTAATGAAGACCAAAGCCAAGTCTCTTGCTTAGTCCAAAGCCAAAGAATACAGTAATCCCTCACCACTTTGTGCTTCACCTTTTGCAAATGCGCTACTTTGCGGGTTATAAGTGACGTGCGAACAGCGTTTAAATACACGCTGATAGCGCAGGACGTGCCTGTGAGCAATATACATCACTGCGGTCAGCCAGCTTGCCTTGAACGAAGCAGGAGCACGGACTGTTTATTTAGGAAATGCGAAAAGAGGAAAAGGCAGAGCAGGCACACAAGGCAACTGACGAGCCGGTCAGCGAGCTCGCCTCATGCGTTGTGGTGGCATCTTGTTGTGAATTGTCTTTGTTGCTCCGCTGGTTTCCAAAAAAACACTTGGTGGAAGATTGCTGGCTCAGAGAAGGAAAACTTTGGTGACACACGGCTGATTGGGAAAATATTTTATTCAACCGATGTCAGAGTGGCCCAAAAGCAAAGATGTTAGCTGCTCTCTCTCGTCTGCCAGGCATCGCATCTCTTATACCTGGCAAGATTCATGATCTCATCGCTTTGAATAACAGCTGCGGTTCGAGTCTCAGTATACTTGTTGTTTTCGTTGTCCCTAAAAGGCCATCTCCTCGGTTCTTTTCTGGTCAGGGACAACTGGCCCTTCTATATTCTAGGTACCTATACATTACTGAAACTAAACCTCCCTGTCCAGCACAAATAACCTATGCGTAATCCCACTGCTGCCGGCCCGGCCTTCTAAGGCAACATATAGAGGCACATGCAGGGTAAAATTTACAACAATCTTATAACACAGCGGATCAGGAAAATGGGAATCAGGTGGCTGGCGAGTGTCTAAACCAGGGGTGGGCAAATTTTTGACTCGCGGGCCGAACTGGGTTCTAAATTTGGACCGGAGGGCCAAACCAGGAGCAGATGGACGTAGTGTTTGTGTGAAGTAATACATGCGACCTGTAAAGGTGATGCATAAAAGATTTTGGCCTTTAGTAGGTAGTAAAGGATGGATATTCCAAACAGGTTTTTTGAAAACAAATGCATTTATTAAAAGCATTAAAAAAAAAATCACTAAAAAACTGCTATCAGTGATTCTCATAAAATACGACACTGTTATTATGAATAACAGTCTCCATCACTTCAGTGCCTGCAGGTCAGATTAATGAAAGATCTTTATCTTATGAGATCACATCAAACGGCAAACATTCTCACCTAATATATCATCTTGAAGAATCGGTGAAAGCATACGTCCAAATAAAGTAATCAAAACGGCAACACTTCCTTAAAGTAAGCCTTAAGAACTTTAAAGGTTAAGATTAGTCGCAAACAGGTGGTGCATCAATGTCCTTGAGCATCCTGCATTGTTTGAAAATGAAAATGGTCGCTAGTTTCAATCCATGCTATGTGTACAACTCATATTCAAAATGCATTTTTTTACAACAAACTTGAGAGCCTCCCCTTCATTTACAGTGGGAACAGTGTTGTTGGTCTCCTTTTTTGCTAGTGCGTCATAGTCTGGAGTAAAATTTGTTGTGGCAATTCTTAGGAGAGATCCGAGGTGTTGGTCCGTTTACCTCGATCTGTGACGGGTTGATGTTGATGTGGCTGAACGTCACGTCGCGTACGTCGAGCCAAATTGGCCACTCTTTTATTAACGCTCGGCACTGTGTCCACCTTGCTTTTCCTTGGGCGACTCGTTTTAATAAATAGAAGGATTCCAGGGGAAGGTTTGTGGGTGGCTTTAGCGTAAAACTGTATCTGAAAGCTCAGCGCGCGAATGACAAGAATGCTGTCGTCACAGCCCACGCTCTAAATTCGGGACTGATACAAATAGAGCGCGAGTGCGCCATGTCCGTACTACTGAGTACGTACACGCACTTGTGAGTGTGCACCGAGCTTTCTGACACGGCTTCCGGTAGTAGATGCACAGGCGAGCGCTTCCCCATCGACTGGGGAAACGCAGTCATTGCAGGCAAAATGACCCAAAAAAATGTTTAATAATACAATTTATTCAGGGTTGGCGGGCCGGATTAAACGGTCCCGGGGGCCGGATGTGGCCCGCGGGCCGTAGTTTGCCCACCCTGGTCTAAGCAGACAAAATGACAAAGACTGACTGGCAAGCTAGTGTTGTTTCGTTCGTGAACGATTCATTCAAAAAAAACAAATCTTTTCAGTGAACGTGAGCGAACGGATCACTTCCTGAAGTGATTCATTTCATTTCTCAGTTCATTTCCCCTCATTCAATGCATAATTATGTGGTAATGTGCCTAGAAGCTGGTGTCACTCCTTTCATGCTCACGTTCTCCGAGCTAACGGCTGATGTGGCGTCCATCCAAGAACTTGGGACTCGGAAGCGCATGAAAATATAAGAGACAGTGGCTGACTGACAGTCTCTTGCCAGTACATGAAGGGATGTTTTTGCCAGAGATGGGGACTCGAGTCATTGTGACTTGGACTCGAGTCGACTCGAGTCGCTGTTTTGATGACTTGTGACTTGACAAAAAATGAAAAAACTTGAGATTCGACTTGGACTTGGAAGTTAAAGACTCGTGACTTGACTGGACTTGAGACACGATGACTTGAATGACTTCAGTGTTATTTAGTTTATGTTTTCAGTTTGAATATAAAATTAATAATACATTTAAAAAAATAATATTGATAACACGGTAGGAGCGCAGGCTGAGAATGGCGTTGTCATGATTGGATCACGACCCTGTCAATCAATCAGTCGCGCCCTCTCTACCTACCTGTTTATTGGAGAGTCACGCCCTTTTATATCAGACACGCGCAAACATGTCAGCGGGAGCGGTACCGCGAGCTGTACACCTTCGCCTATCGCAATTACTTTTATGACGGCAAAAGACGGAGATATGCAACAAAAACATTTCGGACAGCCAGACGACAACTTCAAACTTTGTCCGTCATTTGAAGAGCCATTCTGCCAAGTAAGTGCTTTTCATTTATCTAAATAAATGTGTATATATACACATAGCTTGAATGCAATGAATATGATGATGAAACTGAATTAAGTAAATATGATTTAATATGGAGCAAGTTAATAAATAAAAACTACAGTTAACTTGACTTGGACTTGACTTGACCTATTTAAGGACTTGGCTTGGACTTGACTTGACCTATTTAAGGACTTGACTTGACTTGCCCAAGAAAAAAATGACTTGGGATTTACTTGAGACTTGAAGGTTAAGACTTGAGACTTACTTGAGACTTGCACATGTGACTTGGTCCCATCTCTGGTTTTTGCACCCTCCAACTTTGTTACATGAAGGATGTGTGTCTGCAGGAGCGGTGAGTTTATTTTGCTCTTTGGGAAAATGTATTACAAAAGATTTTAAATAACACAGTACTATGTACAAGTTAGGACCTAACAAGGGACATGCGATCAGAGGAGGCTGTGCCTCCCCTGCCATCATGAAAAGGGGAAAAATCAAATTCAATTGTTTTTATTATAAGGTCATTTTCCTTTTAATTTCAGGAGTTTTGTATAATTTTGAACCAAAATTGCTACATTTTTATAGTTATGTTAAAAGCGAAGACGAGTCACTCAGAGGAGCCAACTTCCTGCCTTACCTCCTCTGAGGATTCCGTAATCACACGGCTGCCTATGCTGACAAACTGAACTGCTGTCTGTCTCTATGTCGCTGTTTAAGTGTTCAAACACTGTGGCTATATTAACTAATTTCCGTAGTTAAGGTGATGTATATAATATCTAGTGTTTTTTGTCATCTGTCTGTAACGTTGTGTTTCATTAGATGAACAAAACGGCTTTGAAAAGAAACCCAACGGAGAAAAAAAGTTCTCCAGCCTCATAGCAGGGAGCGCGAGTGATGCTTCATGCGCCCACCTGTAGAATAAGTGATCTCCAGTTCAAATTTACAGTGAACAACTGAGGAGCAGTCGTCCATTTATTTCGTTTTACATTTTTGTTTTTTTGTTTTTACATTTCGTTTTACAATGGAGGATTACATATGCAACAAACTCAAACGATTTTCAACTATGGATTTTCGGTCGAAGCATGGAGGTCATCAGTAAAGGAAGACCAACTCCGGAGTTAAAAGGTTTGATTACGACAACGGGACTTGGGAGCATGTCTTTTCAAACGGAGTGGTACGCACGATCAAAAACACATTTTTGATTCCATGTGCTTTATTGAGTGTTTTTATGTGTGAAGACTGCTGATATGGGATTTTAATTAAAATTGTTCAAATTAAATAATAAATAAGCTACTCTAGAGCAGCGTTCCCCAACCTTTTTTGTGACACGGTTAGGTGTCGGACAAATTTTACCGGGGGGGGATGTCAGTGCCCAGTTATGAACTTCACCCCAGGTCACTGGACCTAACGTATTTCCTGCTTGGCATTTGCCTGTCACACCTCCTCCAGTGCACTTTGCATCAGATGCAGGGTCATCAGATGGTACCACTTTTCATTGATGTTTCACCCCCTCGACAGTACATCTCCAGGTGGGGATGCAAGTGGTTTCTTTGAGACGTCTCCCTACCACTCCCCGCATCTGACCCTACTAGGCTGCCTGACCCCATTTCCTATCCTTCCTCCTTAGCCACAACCAGTAGCTTGCTTTCTCTGCCTTCTGCTAGTTCCTTCATTGCTCATTGCAGCCTCACCCCTGTTGTTCCAACCATGCGAAGAAGCTGGATTGTTGACCTGCCGATGAAGCCGCTGCACCCGACTTCCACTGGGTGTATGGATGCTGCCCATCCTGCTTCTCTGCACTCCGCTGCCAGCTTGGTGTACTTCAGCCGCTTGAGCTCATGTGCTGATGGTATTTCTTCTTCTTAAGGAACAGTCAACTTTATGGTGAGGACATATTTGGCAGTCGCGGACCACATCACGATGTCTGGCCTTGGGGTTGACTGCACAATCTCACTTAGGAAGCTGAGTTGACTGTCTAGGTCGACGCGTATCTCCCATGGCTTTCCAGGTGTTAGCAAAGATTTTGCCTGACTGCCTTGTGGCATTTGCTGGGACTCCCCTGGTCGTGCGAAAGAGATGCTAGGTGTTTGGCTGCCTGCTGAGGTGTTAGCAGTGGTTCTTCTCATTTCCAACTTCCTGAGCACTTCAGTGTGGCGCCATCTGAGCCGTCCCTGTGACAATGCTGTTGGAGGCCTGCTTTCTTGCTTACATGATTCGGTGAACAAATGATTCATTTAAATGAACTGATTCTAAAGGTTCAGTTCATTCAAAGAACTGTGATGGCCAAACGAACGGGGTCTATATACATGCGTTTATCAGTGGGTAACACGGGACAGGTAGTGGCGATTAGCGCCTATTAGCACGCGCAGTTCCGTGTTGGCGACGCACTCCACCGAGGTCCAGCGCGGAGGGAGCGTCAGCCGACCAGTAGGGTGAGAGCGGAGATGTGACACAGCCGTGCACGACAGCAGAAGGAGTCTGGACACGTGACAATATCACGCATTTGTTCTTTTATTTACTGTAAAGCAGGGGTGTCGAAACTTTTTGCAAGGAGGGCCAGATTTGATAAAGTGAAGGGGCGGGCCCGGGGGCCGATGTTTTTTTCGGACATTTTTAACTACAAACATTTCATGCAAATACACATGGTTATAAAACAAATTTCATTGTCCCAATTGTCTTTATTTTTTAAATGACAAAATAACCAAATATAAGCCACTCAGGCAGATGTGAACAACTCTAAAAACACAAATTCTGCTTTTCATTCATATCTGAAGAGTCAAATAACATTGAACAGACTGTATAAAATACCTTAAATTTACATGAGTTTAAAATTATTTTTGCCTCATAAACATTTTAAACAGGAGTTATAAGTAATGCAAAGTTGTCTGTTATTATTAAAACTGTGCATTTTGCTCTTGTCATTTACAATATCTTTCAGAATGTAATAGTTTGTGTCACATCTACAGGTTCATAACATCAACAGTATTAACATGGCCACTTCGTAATAGTTAATATTTAGTAATATTTACTTTTGATTTACTTTTGACTCGGTGTGTCTGACTTCATAAGACCAAGTCGGGTTGTTATGAAGCGTCTAGTACAGGGGTGGGGAAACTTTTTGACTTGCGGGCCGAATTGGGTTCTAAATTTTGACCGGGGGGCCGAACCAGGAGCAGATGGATGTAGTGTTTGTGTGAAGTAATATAAATGACATGTAAAGGTCATTGCATAAAAGGTTTTTACTTTTAGTAGATACTAAAGCATGGATATTAAAAAAAGCTTTTTGAAAAGAAATGCATTTATTAACAGCATTAAAACTACTATCAGTGATTCTTATTAAATACGACACTGTTATGATGAATAACATTTTCCATCACTTCAGCGCCTGGAGGTCAGATTTATGAAATATGTTTATGTAATGAGGCGAAATCACATCCAACGGGAAACATTCTGACAAAGACATCATCTTGAAGAATCAGTGAAAGAATACATCTTAATAAAGTAATAAAGAAATCAATAGTATTGTCAGTTTCCCTTTTTTGCTAGTGCAGCATAGTCTGGAGTAAAATTTGTTGTGGTAATTCTTAAGATAGAGCCGAGGTGTCGGTCCGTTAACCTAGATCTGGGACGGGCTTTGTTGACGTTCATGTGGCAGAACGTCTTCTCACACACGTAGGTCGAGCCAAATTGTCCACTCTTTTTTAACATTCGGCACTCAGTGTCCACCTTTTTTTTCTTCGGGCCACTCATTTTAATGGAAGGATTCCAGGGGAAGGTTTGTGGGTGGCATTAGCGTAAAACTGTATCTGAAAACTCAGCGCGCGAATTACGAGAATATTGACGTCACAGCCTACACTCGAAATTCGGCACTGATAGATGAAATTACTACGTACTACTGAGTACGCACACGCACTTGTGAGTGTTCACCGAGCTTTCTGACACGGCTCCCGGGAGTAAATGCGCGGGCGGGCGCTTCCCCATCTACTGGGGAAACATAGTAATTGCAGGGAGAATGACCCCCCAAAAAAATAATACAATTTATTCAGGTTTGGTGGGCCGGATTAAACGGCCCCGTGGGCCGGATGTGGCCCGCGGGCCGTAGTTTGCCCATGTCTGGTCTAGTGTGTTGGTGGAGTGCGTAGTGCATGTCACTTCTCACTGTAAACCCTCACCGCTGGCTAGCAGTTTGCGAACGGGAGAGCCGAGTGCGTAAGTCTCTCCCTGCCAGTACATAGCCTAACAGCAAGCCCTATCTAGTGCCTCCACGCGGCGACACATGGTAACTGGGTACAACCCGGCTAAACTACATGGGACTCGGAGGAAGTTTGGCCCCTAGACGTTTGACACGCAGCCCCACTGGTGTGTGGACACGCCCTAGTGCCCACGAACCAGTCCCCAACTATGGGTTAAATAGTACCACTGCCCAGTGGGCTCCTCGGGAGAGGAATGGGCTAAGGGAGCCCTACATAAAATCAATTTCCCCTTGGGTTGGTGTCAGGAAGGGCAGCCGGCTGTAAAAAGTTTTGTTCCAAAAATTTTCTCAGGATAGGACTCTCAACCACGAGATGGCCATGGACCGTCCCCGGTGGAAGAAAGCCATATTGAGAATCCAGTCCAACCCAGCGGCGCCTGGAAACGATGATGATGATGATAATGATGATTTACTTTTGACTCACAGCCTCGTGTGAAGAATCGCTGCTGTGATGCCAGTTCGGCTTGGAGCTGCTTCACTTTATCAGCGCGGTCATTCCCAAGATTCAAGATTCAAGAGTTTTTATTCGCCATGTTTGCGCATGCCAAACAAGGAATTTGACTTCGGTACATCACAGCCTCTGTTCAACTTTTAGGGGACTAACAACGCTCAGGACATGTGAAAAATGACAAATATTCTCAAACATCCCCTGATCTTAAACTCCCATGAGGGCAAGGAAAAACTCAAAACTCCAGCTAGGGGAAATGAGAAACCTTGAGAAGAGACCACAGATGGGAGGGTCCCTCTTCCAGGATGACCAGGCTGCAATGGATGCAGAGAGGACACATAGTACAAACATCCATCCATCCATTTTCTGAACCGCTTAGTCCCCACGGGGGTCGCGGGCGTGCTGGAGCCTATCCCAGCCGTCATCGGGCAGTAGGCGGGGGACACCCTGAACCAGTTGCCAGCCGATCGCAGGGCACACAGAGACAAACAACCATCCGCACTCGCACTCACACCTAGGGACAATTTGGAGTTTCCGATCGGCCTACCAAGCATGTTTTTGGGATGTGGGAGGAAACCGGAGTGCCCGGAGAAAACCCACGCGGGCCCGGGGAGAACATGCAAACCCCACACAGGGAGGGCCGGAGGTGGAATCGAACCCGCACCCTCCTAACTGTGAGGCGGACGTGCTACCCAGTGTGCCACCGAGCCGCCCATAGTACAAACAGTGTAGACAAATTCAAAAAGGTGTGAAGAGCAGGATGTCATTGCACAGTAATGACTCTGAGACTCTAAGAGTGGTGTGAGATCATCAGAGCAACAGCCTGGGGAAGAAGCTGTCTCTGTGTCTGCTGATTTTGGCGTACAGAGCTCTATAACACCGTCCGGAGGGGAGTAGTTCAAACAGACTGCAACCTAGGTGAGAAGGGCTTGTAGAGATGTTACTAGCACGTTTCCTGGTCCTGGACAGGTACAAGTATTGGATAGATGGGAGGTTGATTCCAATTATCTTTTCTGCAATCCTGATTGTCCGTTGCAGTCTGTGCTTGTCTTGTTTGGATGCCGATCCAAACCCCGGTCGGGGTGGAGTGATTGGATTTGTCTACTACCCCAGTAGAAAGTGCGTTTATGTGTACTGTAGCACTATTCAAACTATCACGCTCTAGTCTACACAAGGAGCTATGTGCATGCTGGGAGTCTAGCCTAGATCACAAGTCCTCGCTATGTTTCTCTTTGTGATCTCCGATTGCCTCATCCTAACATCATTGGAGCCGACGTGTATCACTATGTCCAAGTAGCTAGTGTTGATGGAACTACGCTGTTGACTAGACCTATTGCGAGTCAGATCCCTAAGATTAGCTTCTATGTCGGGTGCTCTGCCCCCAGGAATACACATTACCGTGGCTGGATTTTTAAGCGTAATATTTCGGGTAATGGAGTCACCTATGACCAAAGTGCGAGGGCCAGTAGACCGAGATGACTTTGGACGGCTATGCGTCTTACCTGGCTCATCGCGATTAGCAAGCCGCTTGGGGCTAATGCTAACTGGGCTAGCGTGCTGACTACAGCGTCTGTATCCGCCACATCTACAGTTATCGCGCAATTCTGCTCTAACTGGCGGACACGTCCCTCTAGCAGGGACAACCTCTCTAAGAGAAGGGTGCAGTTGGTGCACGAAGCCGCACAAACCTCTTGATCCGCAGCCATACTTTGTGTCCGATGATCGACGGCAGACAAACGGCCACGAAGCCTCCGCTCTCCCAGGCACTCCGGCTGTGAAAAAAAAGATCGACAGTGTAATAAAAGATTCAAACTTACTTTAGAGTCAGGGAGATGAGTTCCACACTGGAGAAAACAAAATCGTCCAAGCCTGAAAAGTATTGGGAGTCTGGGCTGAGAAGGAAGAGGGCGTCCGGCACAGAACCCGGAACCACTGCTCCCGTCTCCCCCAGGGGATAGATCAAAATCACACGGGGATGGGTCAAATGCAGAGGACAAATTTCACCACACCCAGATGCGTGTGTGACGATCATTGGGACTTAAAAAAATAAATAAATAGCGTTTTTTTTCCATGTATAATGCGCAAAATTTAACAAATTTGTCCTAAAATCTGGGGTGCGCATTATACATGGGTACAAAAAAAAAAAAAAATATATATATATATATATATATATATATATATATATATATATATATATATATATATATATATATATATATATATATATTATTTTTTTTTTTTTAAATCCGGATATTATGCGGAGGCCGCCATTACGCTTTCTTCTCTGCTGTTCACTTCAAACACGCTCCATAAGAACACAATGCTCTTGTATCAGACGCTTGCTAGATCACCTGCTCGTTTGCTGTCACAATGTACCCTACACAAATCCGAAACATTTCTTCGCTATTGAGTATGCTAGCGCATGCGCAGTGATACTGACCGGCAGAATAACATCCGGTTGTTCCCAAAGATGATCTTTTTTCTGAAATAATTTTATGTTCACGGACTTAAGTAGGAGTCAATTTGGGTGCGTATTATAAATGGGTACAGGCTTTTTTCCAGCATCAACATGCCATTTTTAGGGTGCGTATTATACATGGGTGCGCATTATACATGGAAAAAAACGGTAAATAAAATAAAAATTTGGGTGCGTATTATACATGGGTACAGGCTTTTTTCCAGCATCGACATGCCATATTTAGGGTGCGTATTATACATGGGGGCGCATTATACATGGAAAAAAATGGTAGGTGGAATTACAGTTTCAAGTTTTTCACTCCCAGTGCAGGTGAGCCATAAATAATGCATTATAAGACCGAAGCTGCAGGCCGTATAAAATCAGACCGGATTTAGCCCGCGGGCCGGACTTTGGACATACGGGCTGTAAAGGTACAATACATGCACAGAACAGTGTGGGGATGGTTATTAAGGGAATCGGAAGGTTCATAAAGCATAAAAGTATTGGGGATATCACGCATGAGAATGGAGCATGGCGACCAATTGCAGCTTGGACCAGGGTTTATTGAGGGAAAAGAGTTTTGGAGGTG
This sequence comes from Syngnathus typhle, assembly GCF_033458585.1. Lineage (NCBI taxonomy): Eukaryota > Metazoa > Chordata > Actinopteri > Syngnathiformes > Syngnathidae > Syngnathus > Syngnathus typhle. The sequence goes on from NC_083740.1 coordinate 14,787,022, forward strand.
AGGATGAGGGGAACAGACAAACAGGAACCGGCAAAATAACATGACTTGCGGAAGCAGAACGACAAGGGCAACAGACAGACGAACATAAACAGACTAACAGAGAGAAAGAGACAAAGACCTAAAACAATCCGACAGGGAAGTGACACGCAGACAGGACTTAAATTCACGACAGGTAACGAGAGGCAGGTGACTGTGATTACATTGATTATGAGTAGACACAGGAGGGGAGGGGTGAGTACCCAGAGACGCGAACAGAAACCATGACAACATAGACTGACTGTCCATGATTTCGTATCGGTGTCTTGACTTTGCTCTGCACAAAGGCATCAACCACGGTTTCTTCCTCCTCTCGAGACGCTTCAGCAAGATTGTCTGTTGTCTTCTGTTTGTACTTGGTCGTTGTCAGCTATTAACAAGCACTAGAGTCTTTATTTATGAGGGCCTTTGTGTAGTAATCCTTTATGTTCATATACCTTGACAGAGATTTTAACCTTTGGGTTGCTGGGAAATGAAAATAGACATCTTGCTGAGGTTGTTTTTAGAGAAATCTCAAAATCGCATTTTTGACCAAACGAGTTAATTGTATCAATAAATCAAAAATAATCTCTGTGACATCTGCCTAATTCTGTGAAAACTCACCACATAGACCAAAGCACCCAAAAAACACTCTTGACAGCTTGCACATCTTGAAAGCTTGCGCATTTCTCGACTTGTGTAAAATTCTATCCACTCATATCGAGGTACATATTGTGTTGCCAGGTTCACAAAGATACCAGATACATATTTGGGAAAATGAGCACATCTTTTTTTCCTACAAACTTGAGTATTTCAATTATTCTTGTAAAGGTTAATCTTTGTTTTATCAGTCCAAACAAATTAGACCCAGAATTTTCCTTTATCAAGAGTAAATGAGCTAAAGATTTTGGTTTTTATGGCATACCCAAATACAATTCATCCTAACATGACATTTACATTTTACTTACATTGAAGACCGGTAATGTAATTTCTAGCATTTTTTTTTTAAACAGGTGGTCCTCCACTTATGTAATGAATCTAATCTAAAGCACTGGCATGCTGGAATGGGTTCGAAAAACAAAAGGTCCTGCCTAGCTACAAAAACAGATATGCTCAAACATCATTGAATAAAGTACATAAGCAGACAAGTATATTCTCATATTAAACCAATAAAAGAAACATTTTAAGCATATAATTATACCTACACACCAAATCAATAAAGAAGACATAACTAGACGTTTTGCGATAGGGGGTAATGACAAAGGTTTTTATAACTTTATGGTCTGATATGTATATCTGAGCACTTTGAAATAACAAATGTTTTTTGATATATTGCCTGAATAGCTTAATGACCCTTAAGGAACTGTGCAATGCATGCCTGATGATTGTCAGGCTCAGAGCAGGGAGAAGACTCGAATGCAGAGTTCAAACAAAGGAATTTATTTCCTCCACGGAAGACAGCACCAGGAACAAAAAGCGCCTTAACGAGGGAAAAAAGGGCAAAAACAAAAGCGCCTCTACACGAGGGAAAAAGGCTGAGAACAGCAAACAAAAGGCGCCTCAAACTGAGGGAAAAAAACAAGGCAAAATCTCACGAACAGAACACAGAGCTTGGGCAAAAAGTCTCTGCTATCTAGGCTTTCACGGGGAATATCCGTGACTACGGAATCGCTGGTGAGCATGACAAGCAAGACGCACTGGCACAAGACAAGGGGAAGACGCAGGCTAAATACACACACGGAAGGGGGAGGACACAGGTGCAGACAATCAGGGCGGACGACACAGGTGTACGTAGTTAGCAAACAGGGAGGTCAAGTGGACGGCCGTGCAGAGGAAGGACCCACGATCTGAAATGTGATGTACAAAATAAAACAGGAAGTGATAACACGACGGACAGGACAAAACAGCATGACATAACCCCCCCCCCCCCCTCTAGGGCCGGATCCCAGACTGACCAGGAGCATCGGGGTGAGCAGCGTAGAAGTCATCCAGCAGACCGGGATCCAGGATGTAACTGCGCGGCACCCATTGCTTCTTCTGGCCCATAACCCTCCCAGTCGACCAGGTACTGCCAGCCCCTTCCCTTCCTGCGCACGTCCAGCAGCTCCTTGACCCCTCAAGGCCCACCCCCCACAGTCCGCGGAGACTGAGGCGGCACGGGAGCCGGCACCATCTCACTCTCCCTGACTGGCTTGATCTTTCAGACGTGGAAGGTGGGATGCACGGCAAGGGACCGGGGCAGGGGAAGTTGTACAGCGGCTGGATTCACGACCTTGGAAATGGGGAACGGTCCCACAAAACGGGGGGCCAGCTTCCTGGAGCCCACCTGGAGGGGAAGGTCCCGGCCGGACAGTCAGACCCGTTGGCCCCGCTGGTAGGGGGGCGCCGGCCGTCGTCTCCGGTCGGCCATCCTCTTTACTCTGTCCCCCTGGCGGACCAGCGTGGCTCGCGCTGCCGCCCAGATGCGACGACATCGTCTCACCATGGCGCGCGCCGAGGTAACGGACACCTCTGGCTCATTATCAGGGAAGACCGGGGGTTGATAGCCAAATACGCACATGAAAGGGGACATCCCAGTAGCCGTGGTAGGGAGGGAGTTATGGGCGTATTCCACCCAGGTCAAGTTTTTCCTCCATGTGGAGGGGTTCTGGGTCACTAGGCAGTGGAGGCCTGTTTCCAGCTGCTGGTTAATGCGCTCCGCCTGGCCGTTTGCCTCTGGGTGATAGCCCGAAGTGAGGATCACGGTGGCCCCTATGAGTTTGCAGAACTTCCAGAATCTGGACACAAATTGGGGGCCCCTATCTGATACAACGTTCCGCGGGAATCCGTGTACTCTAAAAACGTGGTCCATGAGGACTTCGGCCGTTCGCTTAGCTGAGGGTAACTTGGGCAGGGCAATGAAGTGGGCCATCTTAGAGAACCAGTCCACCACGGTTAGTATCGTCGTCTTCCCCTTGGACACGGGAAGTCCCGTGACAAAGTCCACAGAGATGTCGGCCCAAGGTCGAGAGGGAATGGGGAGAGGTTGCAGCAACCCCACATGGGCGCCGGGGGTGTTTTTATTATTATTTATTATTTACAGACTGAGCAGGCTGCCACGTATTCCCTGACGTCGGGCCCCATGGAGGGCCACCAGAATCGCTGCTGTATGACGTACAGGGTTCTTCACACGCCTGGATGACAGGCGAGCCGGGAGGTGTGTGCCCAGTGGATGACTTGTGGACGCAGCCTGGGAGGAACAAACAGTCGATTGACCGGGCATTCCCCAGGGGGTGGCTCGTCGCCGTTGGCCTGCTTCACTTGGTCCTCGATGGGCCAGGTTACGGCCCCCACCACACAGTGAGGGGGGAGAATAGGTTCGGGCACCTTGGCCACCGGATCCGGACTGTAGATGCGCGACAGCGCATCGGGCTTGATGTTTTTGGCCCCCGGTCTGTAAGACAAGGTGAAATTGAAACGGTTAAAGAAAAGGGACCAACGAGCCTGCCGTGAATTCAGTCGTTTAGCGTTCTTGATGTACTGCAGGTTCTTGTGATCAGTCCAAACCAAAAAGGGTTGTTGGGCTCCCTCCAGCCAGTGTCTCCATTCCTCGAGAGCCTGTTTTACTGCCAACAATTCTCAATCTCCTCCATCATAGTTCTGCTCAGCGGATGTCAGCCGTCGGGACAGGTAGGCGCACGGATGAAGCTTGTTGTCTGCCGGTGACCTTTGGGACAAGACGGCGCCGATTCCCTGACTGGAGGCGTCTACCTCCACCACGAACTGACGAGATGGGTCGGGCAGAGTGAGGATCGGGGCGGAGCTGAATCGCTTCTTCAACTCCTGGAAGGCGGCCTCCGCCTTCGCCGTCGAACAGAACGGAACTGTTGGGGAAGTCAGAGCATGACATATTCAACATGAGCCTGAGGCTGCACAGGGTACCACAGCTGTGGAAGACGTCCTGCGTGGTACCAGTGCCCAAGTCATCTCGCCCCAGTGACTTCAACCACTACCGGCCGGTGGCCCTGACATCCCACCTGGCGAAGACCCTGGAGAGGCTGGTCCTCCACCACCTGCGCCCCCTGGTGAGCTCCTCCGCCGACCCCCTGCAGTTCGCCTACTGGCCGAGCATCGGGGTTGAGGACGCCGTCATCTTCCTCATGCAGAGGTCCCTGGCTCACCTGGAGCGGGCTGGAAGCACTGTGAGGATCATGTTTTATGATTTCTCCAGTGCCTTCAACACCACCCAGCCAGAACTGCTGGGGAACAAACTGCACCATGCTGGAGCCTGCCAGCAGCTGACATCATGGGTCCTGGACTTCCTCACAAACAGACCGCAGTTTGTGAGGACAGGAGGCCGTGTGTCTGACACGGTGGTCTGCAGCACAGGAGCTCCACAGGGGACCGTCCTGGCCCCCCTCCTCTTCACCATCTACACAGCTGACTTCACCCACCACACATCAACCTGCCACCTCCAGAAGTTCTCGGACGACTCCGCCATCGTTGGTCTCATTAACAACGGAGACGAGTCGGAGTACCGAGAACTGAATCACAGATTCGTGGACTGGTGCCGGCGGAACCGCCTCCAGATTAACTCTGGGAAAACAAAGGAGCTGGTGGTGGACTTCCGCCGGCGCAAAGTCTCCCCCTCGCCGGTGAACATCCAGGGAACGGACATAGAGATTGTGGACTCTTACAAGTTCCTGGGTGTTCACCTGAACAATAAACTGGACTGGACTGTTAACACTCAGGCCCTATACAAGAAGGGCCAAAGCAGACTCCACCTGCTGCGCAGACTGAGGTCCTTCGGAGTGAGGGACGGCCTCCTGAGGACCTTCTATGACTCTGTGGTGGCGTCCGCCATTTTTTATGGGGTGGTCTGCTGGAGCAGCGGCATCACTGCAGCGGAGAGGAAGAGGCTGGACAAGGTGGTGAAGAAAGCCGGCGCTGTCCTGGGCTGCAGTCTGGACCGGGTGGAGGTGGTGGGGGAGAGGAGGATGGTGGCTAAGCTGTCCTCCATCATGGACAATGTCTTCCACCCCCTTCATGAGACTGTCAGAGCCCTGGAGAGCTCCATCAGTGACCGGCTTCGTCACCCACGATGCACCACCGAGAGGCATCGCAGGTCCTTCCTCCCTGCTGCCATCAGACTGTACAACCAGGCCGATCACCGTAGCTAACGGACAAATAACATGCAATAACGTGCAATAACCATATGTGCAATCACACTATGTGCAATATCTGTCTACCTCACACTCTTTTACCTGCTTTCTTTGCACTGTTTTTTGCACTATTTTTTTTTATCTAATATTTTTTTTATCTCCACTGCATATTGTGTATTTGTATACACTGTCCATATTTTTTTAATATATTTTTTTAATTATATATACCTTCTACTTCTTTCTTTCCCCTTCCCCGCATGCGTGTGTGTGTGTATATGTTAAGTGTACTGCTGCTAACATAGGAGTTTCCCCATTGAGGGAATAATAAAGGATTATCTTATCTTATCTTATCTTATCTTATGCAGCGGAGCCGCTGTGGCGCTGAAGCCTCTGATGAATCGTCTATAAAAATTAGCAAAGCCAAGAAATTGATGCACCTTCTTGCGACTATCGGGTCTAGGCCATTGTGTCACCGCGCTTACTTTTGCCGGGTCCATCTGTACCTTACCGGGGGCTATGATGAAGCCAAGGAAGGATGTAGTCTTGGCGTGGAACTCACTTTTTTCAGCCTTAACGTAAAGTTGATGATCCAGGAGGCGTTGCAGGACCGACTTAACATGGGACTTCATATCCGGTGAATCGATTAGGATATCATCCAAATATACATAAACAAAACGATCTATAAAGTCTCTCAGAACATCGTTAATCATGGCCTGGAAAACAGCGGGGGCATTGGTGAGACCAAACGACATCACGAGGTATTCAAAGTGTCCTCGGGGAGTGTTGAATCCCGTTTTCGATTCATCGCCCTCCAGAATGCGCACGAGGTGGTAGGCGTTACGCAAATCTAGCTTGGTGAAAACCCGGGCTTGCTGCAACTGATCGAATACGGTCGACATGAGTGGAAGGGGATATCGATTTTTAATAGTGATCTGGTTGAGGGGACTGTAGTCTATGCACGGGCGTAGGGTACCGTCTTTTTTACTCACAAAGAAAAAAACGGCTCCTGCAGGGGATGGTCTGATCAATCCCGCCTTAAGTGACGCGTCTATATACTCATTTAGAGCCTGCTTTTCGGGTCCCGAAAGGGAATAAAGTTTCCCCTTGGGTATAGTAGCGCCGGGCAGGAGATCTATGCCGCAGTCGTAAGGACGGTGGGGCGGTAGAGAGCTAGCCTTGGCTTTGCTAAATACCTCCGCGAGTCGGTGGTAACATTCTGGAACTCCGGTCAGGTCCGGGGTTTCGGGGTCTGGGACAGGAGGAACGGAGTCGGGGTTAGAACCACGGGTAGGGCTGATCGGGAGGTTCGGTTCGATACATGACCCTTGGCACTGGGGTCCCCATCCCCTTTTCTCCCCGGACTCCCAGTCCATGGTTGGGTTGTGGCGTTTTAGCCACGGATACCCGAGGATATGCGGATTCATGGGGGAGGTTACCACATGCAGTCTTACTTTCTTGTGATGATTCCCGAAAGACAGCGAGAGAGGTTTGGTTACCTGGGATATATCAAAGAGCACCTGTCCATTGAGCGCCTTGGCCTTCACGGTCGTGTCTAGCAGTTTGGTTCTTATCCCCAATCTCCGAGCAAAAGCCCAGTCAATCAAACTCTCAACTGCCCCTGAGTCAATTAACACACCAAGTTTGGTGACCTTTCCGAGGCAGGTAAGTGTGCCGATGGGTAGGGTCCGACCCTTCTGCTGGCTAACGGAGACGACGCTTACCTTCGGGTTCTTTCTCTCCGGGCAGAAGAGGAGGATATGTCCCAGCGCACCGCAATAATAGCATCTACCTTCCTGGCGTCGGCGCTGCTTTTCCTCATCGCTCAACTTGGCCCGGCCGAGCTGCATTGGTTCAGTCCCTGGCGGTAGCAGTGCCGTGTTCGATCTTTGGCGGTGCATCTCGAGGAGTGAAGGAAGTGAGTGCAGGGTTCTCTGCCGGACGCCCTCTTCCTTCTCAGCCCAGACTCCCAATACTTTTCAGGCTTGGACGATTTTGTTTTCTCGAGCGTGGAACTCATCTCCCTGACTCTAAAGTAAGTTTGAATCTTTTATTACACTGTCGATCTTTTTTTTTCTTTTCTCACAGTTGGAGTGCCTGGGAGAGCGGAGGCTTCGTGGCCGTTTGTCTGCCGTCGATCATCGGACACAAAGTATGGCTGCGGATCGAGAGGTTTGTGTGGCTTCGTGCACCAACTGCACCCTTCTCTTAGAGAGGTTGTCCCTGCTAGAGGGACGTGTCCGCCAGTTAGAGCAGAATTGCGCGATAACTGTAGATGTGGCGGATACAGACGCGGGCTGTAGTCAGCCCGCTAGCCCAGTTAGCATTAGCCCCAAGCGGCTTGCTAATCGCGATGAGCCAGGTAAGACGCATAGCCGTCCAAAGTCATCTTGGTCTACTGGCCCTCGCACTTTGGTCATAGGTGACTCCATTACCCGAAATATTACGCTTAAAAATCCAGCCACGGTAATGTGTATTCCTGGGGGCAGAGCACCCGACATAGAAGCTAATCTTAGGGAGCTGACTCACAATAGGTCTAGTCAACAGTGTAGTTCCATCAACACTAGCTACTCGGACATAGTGATACACGTCGGCTCCAATGATGTTAGGATGAGGCAGTCGGAGATCACAAAGAGAAACATAGCAAGGACTTGTGATCTCGCTAGAAAGATGAGTCGGCATCGAGTATTTGTCTCTGGCCCCCTGCCTGGGAGAGGCTCTGATGAGAGGCTTAGTAGATTAGTCTCCCTTAATCGATGGATGGCTGGGTTCTGTAAGAAGCAGGGACTGTATTTTATAGATAACTGGCCTTCCTTCTGGGGCCGCCCCGACCTGCTGAGGAAGGACGGCCTTCACCCTAACCGTGAAGGCGCCTTCACTCTTTCTAGGAATATAGATTACTGTTTGAGCCACACATGACAGGTCACTTTAGAGCAGGCCGGGTCACAGGTGATTAGACCACCTGTCAGGATGGGTTTGGAGTCTGTTAAGATAAAGTTAACTAGCGCTAGGCTAGACTCCCAGCATGCACATAGCTCCTTGTGTAGACTAGAGCGTGATAGTTTGAATAGTGCTACAGTACACATAAACGCACTTTCTACTGGGGTAGTAGACAAATCCAATCACTCCACCCCGACCGGTTTTGCTGAGGAAACGGTGCCGGTTTCAGATAATTCTACACGTGTAACAAATATTTACTATCAGATTCCCACGGTCGTATCATCCCACCGCGCTAACAAACATTTGAGAGGTGATGTCAGGCCTAGAGAACACAATCTTACTCGCATTTCGTATAAATATCCTTCGATAAATACGCACCCGGATCGACCAATTACACTTAAACTTGGTTTTATGAATATTAGATCGCTTCATACGAAAGCCATTCTCGTTAATGATCTCATCACAGAACATAATCTAAACGCTTTTGGTCTCTGCGAGACCTGGTTAAAACCTAATGAACTGATGCCGCTTAATGAGGCCTCGCCTCCAAATTTTGTGAGCTCGCATGTGGCGCGTCCTCGAAAAAAGGGTGGGGGTGTCGCCCTCATCTCGAATTCCGAGCTTAGTTTTAGGCCTCGTTCGATCAACGTATTTAAAACATTTGAGGTTCTCATTGTCCGATCCACCGCTTTACCGTCATTTTATCTTGTTATTTACCGTCCACCCGGGGCTTACTCTGGCTTCCTGGATGAATTTTCAGAATTTGTGGCTGATCTAGTAACCAATGCGGATAATATAATTATCATGGGCGATTTCAACATCCACATGAATTTACCGTCAGAGCCACTTACTTCGGCGTTTCAGACTTTAACTGATACCTTTGGTTTTACGCAAGCTGTACAGGCAGCAACGCATAAGAATGGAAATACCATAGATCTGGTATTATCCCGAGGACTTGCAACCTCAAATATAGCAGTACTGCCATACACTACTGTTTTGTCTGATCATTACTTAATAAAGTTTGAAATTCTAGTTCCTTGTCAAAGACAAGAGAGCAATCAGCATTATAGGAGCCGTCATTTCAACTCCATGACTGCAACTGCGCTATCGGAGATACTGTCGCCGGCAACCGCTAATTTTCTCACATACGCCGGCTCTATTGATAATCTTACAAATGAATTCAATGCGACATTGTTAAATGCCATGGACTTTGTGGCGCCGTTACGTCTGAAAACTCGCCGTAGAGTGCCTACTCCGTGGTTCACAGATGAAACGCGTACGCTTAAGCAATTATGTAGAAAGCATGAGCGCAGATGGCGTCTAACCAAACTTGAGGTTTTCCATCAGGCATGGCAGGATAGCCTCCTGAAATATAAAGATGCGCTTATCTTAGCAAAAACTCGGTATTTTTTGCAAGTTATTAATCTCAATAAAAACAATCCGAAACACCTATTTGATACAGTGGCAAACCTGACTCTGCGCCAGCCGACCCCCGATAGTTCCTTCCACTCAGCTGACGAGTTCATGAAATTTTTTGCTCAAAAGATTGAATCCATTAGGGATGAGATCAAGAATACCATTCCAATCGCTCGGTCGAGCCCGCCGTTTACCAACGCTGATGATCATGCAACAACCCTCTCAACTTTTAAAAGCGTGTCTCTTGAAAGGCTTACACAATTGGTTAGTGCGGCTAAACAAACAACATGTTTACTCGACCCTCTTCCAGCCAAACTACTTAAAGAATTAATTCAAATTTTAGGACCGTCCGTCTTAAATATAATCAATCTGTCTGTCTCCTCCTGGATAGTGCCAACAGCCTTTAAAACCGCTATCATTAAACCGTTACTTAAGCGACCAAATCTTGACCCGGACTGTCTCAGTAATTATAGGCCAGTTTCAAACCTCCCATTCATAGCAAAACTTCTTGAAAAAGTAGTAGCGCAGCAGCTTATTGATTACATGGTCGCCAATAATCGATATGACACTTTTCAGTCTGGTTTTAGAGCTAATCATTCCACTGAGACAGCACTTGCTAAAGTGACTAACGATCTCCTCATAGCTATGGATTCAAACATTTCGTCTGTACTGTTACTACTCGATCTTAGTGCTGCCTTCGACACTGTAGACTTCGATATTTTATTAGGGCGTCTTAAAAGTTGTGTTGGTATTTCAGGGTCAGCACTAGGCTGGTTCCATTCCTATCTATCAAACAGGACGCACCGAGTGGTCCATGGTAATGCGTCCTCGGAGCTCTATAATGTTACGTGTGGTGTCCCACAGGGATCGGTTCTCGGACCAATTATTTTTAATATTTATATGATTCCGCTTGGGGACATAATACGTAAATATAATATTAGTTTTCAATGCTATGCGGATGACACCCAATTATATATGCCGTTATCGATGACAGATCCGCGGGATTGTTGTAATCTTGAGAAGTGCCTTGCGGAGATCAAGCAATGGATGTCTCTCAACTTCCTTCGTCTTAACCCAGATAAAACTGAGATGTTGATAATTGGTCCAACTCGTTATCAACACTTATTCAAGGAAACCGCTATAACTATAGATAACCGTACTATCACTCAAAGCGATACTGTAACTAATCTCGGGGTAATATTTGACCAAACTCTCTCCTTTCAAAAGCACATTAAGAATATAACCAGAATTGCGTTTTTTCACCTTCGTAATATTGCAAAGATTCGTCCGATCCTCTCGACCGGTGATGCGGAAACTATTATACACGCGTTCGTCACGTCGCGCCTGGACTACTGTAATGTACTATTTTCGGGTCTTCCTAAGTCCCGCATCAAAAGTCTACAGTTAGTACAAAATGCTGCTGCAAGGCTGCTCTCTCGGCCAAGAAAATTTGATCACATTACCCCAATACTAGCCAACTTACATTGGCTCCCGGTCCATTTAAGATGTGACTTCAAGGTTCTTCTATTAACCTATAAATCGCTGCATGGCTTAGCGCCTTCATATCTCGTCGACCTAGTTGTTCCTTATGTTCCGTCTCGTAACCTTCGTTCGCAAAACGCTACCCTTTTAGCGACACCGAGGGCCAAGAAAATGTCTGCAGGCTCTAGAGCATTTTCTATTCGGGCTCCAGAGCTTTGGAATGCCCTACCAATGGATATTAGGACTGCTACCTCAGTAGAAACATTTAAGACACGTTTAAAGACACATTTCTATGACATAGCCTTTAACTAACCTGTAGTGGCCGATTCGGCTGGAGTTTGTTTTCTCTCCCTCTCCACCCCCTCTCTCCCCCCTCCCGGCCGGGGAGGTGGTTAGGTGGCACCCATGCTGACAGCGGCTATCTGGATTCTCGTGGGCCAATTCAGGATGGGGGAACTGCAGCTCAATCTCCTCGAAGACACTGCCAGGACAATTGAGGGCTCCTTCGGCAGCCCTCTGCTATGACATGGACATCCACTTTTTATTTAATTGATTTTCATGTTGTATCATTTGTGCCCTCTCTGCATCCATTTCAACCTGGTGATCCTTCCATCTGTGGTCCCTTCTCAAGGTTTCTCATTTTCCCCTGGTAGGGGTTTTTAAGTTTTTCCTTGCCCTTTTGGGAGCTTAAGATCAGGGGATGCTTTGAGAATAATTGTCAATTTCTGTCTATGTGAAGCCCTTTGAGACTGCTTGTGATTTAGGGCTATACAAATAAACTTGACTTGACTTGACTTGACTTGAGTGCCGACCCCACCCATGACACGGGGGAGAAGGCAGTCGTGCTCCGGCTTGCGCGCTGCTTCCTCCAGTCCTGCAAGCGGTTGTCCATGCGGATAGCCAGCGCGATGATAGCGTCGAGGTCAGCGGGAAGATCGAGGGGAATGAGTTGGTCCTGGATGGTTCCGGAAAGACCCTTGAGAAAAACATCATACAAGGCCGTCGAGTTCCACCCGCATTCCGCGGCCAGAGTGCGGAAGCGGAACGCGTAGTCGCTGACCGACTCTCGACCCTGGGTCAGCTGGCACAGCTCACGCGCCTTCTCTCGGCCCGAGGAGACCGGATCGAACACCATGCGCAGGGCCTCGATGAAAGCGGAGAGGGAATGACAGGTAGCGGAATCCCTGGCCCATTCCGCCGTATCCCACGCCCGGGCCCTTCCCGTCAGGTACGAGATCATGTACGCCACCCGGGAGCGTTCAGTGTTGAAGTCGCCTGGGGACCGCTCAAACTGCATCTCGCACTCTGTGATGAAGGCTTTGCTGAGCCCGGGTTCTCCAGCGTATCGTTCAGGTGGAGCCAGTCTGACCCCCATCGCCATGGGAGCGGGAGCCGGACGATCTACCGGGGAAGCAGCTGGTGGACTGGACGTCGCTGCTGGTCCTGCGGTCAGAAGCGTGAGAACGTCTTGCATTTGCCGGCTCAGTGTTTCGGCCAGCTGCTCCGACTCTGCCGAGTCCATGTCTGGCCAGTGCGTTCTGTCAGGCTCAGAGCAGGGAGAGGACTCGAATGCAGAGTTCAAACAAAGGAATTTATTTCCTCCATGGAAGACAGCACCAGGAACAAAAAGCGCCTCCAGATGAGGGAAAAAAGGGCAAAAACAAAAGCGCCTCAACACGAGGGAACAAAGGCTGAGAACAGCAAACAAAAGGTGCCTCAAACTGAGGGAAAAAAACGAAGGCAAAATTTCACGAACAGAACACAGAGCTTGGGCAAAAAGTCTCTGCTATCTAGGCTTTCACGGGGAATATCTGTGACTACGGAATCGCTGGTGATCATGACAAGCAAGACGCACTGGCACAAGACAAGGGGAAGATGCAGGCTAAATACACACACGGAAGGGGGAGGACACAGGTGCAGACAATCAGGGTGGACGACACAGGTGTACGTAGTTAGCAAACAGGGAGGTCAAGTGGACGGCCGTGCAGAGGAAGGACCCACGATCTGAAATGTGCTGTACAAAATAAAACAGGAAGTGATAACACGACGGACAGGACAAAACAAAACAATCTACAAAACCCGACAGCATGACAATGATTTTCTAAATCACGGACACTGCCAAAATCGTTTCAAAATGTTCAGTACTTGACTTGTGCTAGACGCCAGTTTTTGATTACTACTGAACGTTCTGGACAGAGGGAAATATTTTGCCCAACAAAGAAAATATATGGTTGGAAGCATGATTAAACCAAGAATATGATGACGTAAGCAAGTACATGGAGTATCAAAAGAACAAACAAACAGAGTACAAACTTTGCATAGTCAGGGAACATTAATAAATTGATGATGTCACAGCCAAAAGCTCAATTCCGTACAAAATGACAAAATTGAAAGAATGATGAATGGGCGGTGTGCGACAGTGGGCAAAGTGGATGTATGTGCAAGAATAGTTTACAGGAAGGACACTTGGAGATAAAACCGGTAGAGGTGCCAGAGGAAGAGCGGCAGGAACAACAACAACCAAGAACCCGGCCAAAGGTGATCGCCAAGGCCGAAAGACGGGATGGAAGACCACAGCCCCCACACACACCGAATCGCCCATAATCAGCACCCACCACCACGGAACCAGCTCTCACCGAACCAGCACCCACTCCCATGGAATCAAAATCTCCTGCGAACTTGCCACACCCCCTGACTCATCAACCATCAAACTCGGCCCACACTGGCATGTGCAACTGAATATAAGCTGACCAAAGAACGTTGAACATTGCCTTTTCTTAATGGAGACTTTCTGCTCTTGAGCATGGTCGCACGAAAGGCCCAGCGCTGTATTGTACTTTCCTGAAAACAGAGCTTTCTTAACAAGAATTGTGATTGAACTCAACCAACCTGCGTAAGTGTAAATTTTGTTTCGGTGTCTTAGCCTTTTCCTAAAACTGAAGAAATAAAACGAGCATGCGGTGAGTAAATTGGATAACAGGTGATTGGCTATGGCTTTTGCCGTGAGGCGCGGATAACGCGCTTCCCAAATTGTGGACCAAAAATACAACAGCATACCCAAATATAGTTCATCCTGACATGACATTTACATTTTACTTACATTGAAGACCGGTAATGAAATTTCTAGCATTTTTTTAACATGTGGTGCTCCACTTATGCAATGACTCTAATGTAGTCTAAAGCACTGGCACTATTCAAACTTTAAATACCAAGCCCAACATACAATGTCATAAATCTTCCAAAATGAACAAAGGCTCCTTTCCCAAGGGATATGTGGAAATGATGCAGGGATCCATCGGGGAGCTCTTTACAGCGCCTGTCTGTAAATGGCAAATTCCGTTGAAACTGTGTGTCCCAATTTTAAAACTACACAATGCTTTGTCTTTTATTTCTTTGAAGATATAGATAAAGCAAATACATTAAATTTATTGCGAAGCATGGTTGGGTTTAGCACTTCTTCTGCTGCACTCTAAAAAGTCATTCATATAGGCCTTACTATATATCACAATCAGGGCTGTGGACTCGGTCGGATTTTTGCTCCGAGTCCGAGCCGGCCTCTTGACCACGAGTCCGAGTCAGAGTCCGAGTCCGGCTGTCCATTTTTTCTGTTAATTCATGTGACTGCTTAGTCTTTATTCAAGGCTAATTTAGATCAAAATCTAAATAATTACAACAATTTTCTGATGGCTTTGTCTTTATGAAACATATAAACGAATACAATAAACAGATACTTTCAAGTTTTAATCATTAAATACACCATTATAGCTCAGTCATTTATCTAAACACAAATAATTAGTGACGACCCCACAACTATCGAAACACATCAATGATATGAGCTGGGTGACATAATCGTCCTGGACATTGGTACATAATGTAATTTACGCTCCGTTTCCCCCCCAAATCTAGAGGCAAAACATTGTTCTCTCGCTGCTCCCGGGTTCTTCCATCTTGGCTGCGCGCGGGAATTGTGGGTCTTGTACGTGCACGCACGCAGGCAGGCAGGCGCAGGCGCGCACGCAACAACTAAATTTGTCTTCATAACAAGCAAGCAGGGCTGTGGACAGTATTCCTACGCGCATTCTCAGCAGCATGATGAAAATAAAATAAAAGTATACTAACTTATTAAAATCTCAAAAAATCATAAAGCAGATCATTTGAGTTGGATATATCAAAATAAAGGTTAAAAAATTAGATAGTTATTTTTGCCTTGTATTTTCTTATATTTATTAAGCTTGTTTGACAAAATAAATTAGTATTTGACAAACTAATTAGGTAAGATATTCATAATATAAATACCAGTCAGAATATTTGAGTATGGGCCAATCATACCAATCGGTTTCATCAACTAGAATCATTACTTGCTCTTACTAATATTTGTAATCTCTAACAACAACTGGAGAAAATGAGTAGTTTTCGCAGTTTTCGAGTGGAATCATGGGCTATTTACCGTCACTGCTTTTTGAAATACCAGCGGCACGGAAACGGTCAACTGACAAGTGAAAATCACTTGGACAACTCGGTAAGTGAGCACGATTTAATGTGCATATAAACGTTGTCACCATTATGCTGTTAGCTAACTTTGTTAATGTTTTCGAGCCAACATATTGCTCTGCTATCACACAGTTCATTTATATAGCAAATGTCACCAAAATGGGACTAATTTATTTGTAATTAGGCGCTACACAATTTGCTAAGGCATATGTTAGTCTGCCATGGCTTCTACAACAGATGTAATTATTGTTGGGATGTTTGGGCAAAAGTTCATAATTTTTTCCAAGTGAGGCGATCAAGTCGAACTGCATGCTGATAGTGGCGGTGAACGAACACATCATATCAGAATAAGTAAATGGAATGTATTTATAATATATAGAGAAGGATTAGGTGTTTACATTTTTGAAAAAGACAACTTTTTCCCTGTATTGCATGAAAGCAAAACTCAATACGTAAATACTCATTTTAAGTAATGTTATCTTCTTTTTGTCACGACTCGTCCTCGGTTGTTTTATATGTAGGTTGTCATGATTTCTGTCCGTCTGTGTACTCGCCCCTCCCTTCCTGTGTCAACTCACAATCAATATACTAATCACAGTCACCATGCCTCTCGTTACCTGTCTCGTATTTAAGTCCTGTCTGCGTGTCACTCCCCTGTCGGATCATTGATGTCTTTTGTC
Organism: Syngnathus typhle; assembly: GCF_033458585.1. Taxonomy (NCBI): domain Eukaryota; kingdom Metazoa; phylum Chordata; class Actinopteri; order Syngnathiformes; family Syngnathidae; genus Syngnathus; species Syngnathus typhle. The sequence goes on from NC_083740.1 coordinate 14,803,184, forward strand.
TCATGTCTCTGTTCAGTTTCGGTTGTTGGTTTTGTTAGTAAGTTACGTCAGTCTGCTGAGTCTGTTAGTTGTTCCCTTCAATAAACCCTGGTCAAAGCTGCACTTGGTCGTTCTGCTCCATTCCGATCCGTGACACTTCTTTGTGTGTTTAACAATATAGTTTGAGATTTTGCAACAATGAAATGAAATTATTTCATACAATTTTAATATATCTGGTCCGGAAATTTAACTAGTATTAAATAAATGCTTTTGTTACATATTATAACACTGTTTATTGTCGTCCTTTTTAAGGTGACGGCTCATGCATGGCAATGTAAGGGCTGCACATTTGATGATTCTTCAAAAGTGGAGCTTCTCGAGCATTATCGTGTCAAACATGGTACAGTGGTCGTGGCCATTGCCTTCATTTAAGATGTCCTTGCTCCTTTAAGACATCGAGTGCCCTGCGTATGCACTTCAAGAAAAGAAAGAGGCTTCAAGAGAGAGACAGCGGGCATGAATGAGTGTTCTACTTCAGGTATGTGAAGGTATTAAAGTTGTTCCCAAAAAATAATAGCTTTGCTTGAATATGTAGTATTGCATCAAATTCTCATTCAACAGACACCTGGTTGTCATCAGATGTCTCATCGACCATCTTGGAGAAGATGCCAGTGTGTTGTTCAAGGACTTTGAGGTTGGTATAATACTGTAGCTTTTGTCATTTTGTAACCATGCAATCATGGTTGACCATTAAGTTGCTGCAGTACAGTTACCGTATTTATTCTAATTATCGCCTTAGGTTTATGTCCAACAGGGGAGGTGGGCGTTTAATAGAGAACACTTTTTGTCCAATCGCCAAGGGGCACTGAAATGGGCTATAATATGTAAATTTTGCTTATGTAGTATGCAATAGCTGCATCTCACTGGTGTTCTTAACGCTAGAACAGCGGCTGTTTTGATCTACCTCTAACAGCGGGGTGCGTCAATCGCTGCGACACGTTACCGTCGCACATCACATGTTGCGCACGTCATGTTATTGCGATCGTCTTATTCGAGCGCACGCCCCGATAACATAATTGTGTGAGGATATTGTAGCGGAGTGACGAGTGTAATTGTATCATGGTTTATGGCAGGGGTCACCAAACCGTTCAATCCGGCCCGCCAACCCTGAACAAATTGTATTAAACTTTTTTTTTTGGTCATTTTGCCTGCAATGACTGCGTTTCCCCAGTAGATGGGGAAGCGCTCGCCTGCGCATTTACTACCGGAAGCCGCGTCAGAAAGCTCGGTGCACACTCACAAGTGCGTGTACGGACATGGCGCACTCGCGCTCTATTTGTATCGGTCCCGAATTTAGAGCGTGGGCTGTGACGACAGCATTCTTGTAATTTACGCGCTGAGCTTTCAGATGCAGTTTTGCGCTTAAGCCACCCACAAACCTTCCCCTGGAATCCTTCCGTTAAAATGTCGCCCAAGGAAAAGCACGGTGAACACAGTGCAGAGCGTTTAAAAGAGAGTGGCCAATTTGGCTCGACGTACGCGACGTGACGTTCAGCCACATGAACGTCAACATCTACCCGTCACAGATCGAGGTAAACGGACCAACACCTCGGATCTCGCCTAAGAATTGCCACAACAAATTTTACTCCAGACTATGACGCACTATCAAACTTTAACAAAAAAGACAGCGGTGTCTACAAGCCTACTGGAACCTACAAAAGGATTATAAGGAAGGAACACAAGAACTTTAAGAGACTGCTCATATGTGTCAGAGAGGTTCTGCTCTGACAACTGAGCTGAACTTTTATCTGTTAAGATTGTGCATGGCACAACAGAAAGTTAATGTTCCATGGTTTTTTTTCTATGAAGAACCCAGAGAGAGGTATTTAGTTATTATTTATTTCCTGATTTTTCTGTGAAGAACTCGGAGAGGGTTATTTAGTTATTATTTATTTCATTAATAGTGTTATTAGTTTCCTGACCTTTTATGTGTAAAGAACCTGGAAAGGGTTATTAAATATGGAAAACAATAACTTTTTTAAGCTCGCCTACGATCGTCACACTTTTTCTGTTACAAACTGACACCGGCCCGCCATCAGAGAAGGGAAAGGTTATGTGGCCCTCACAGGAAAAAGTTTGGGGACCCCTGGTTTATGGAGAAAAACAATTTAAAAGGGACATTTTGACGTGCTGTCAAATCAGTCATATTTAAACTTGCGCAATGACATCGGCATGCGGTCGTGGAGGAAAAGTTTAGGGGGAGGTTTTTAGCAGCATGGGCGATAATTAGAGGTATCAATGTTTTTTATTTATGTCTAACTGTTACACACTGGGCGATTATTAGAATATGGGCAATAATTGGAATAAATACAAAACTTGGATAGTTTAATCAAGCCATAATTTGTCAATAACTCCAGCAAAAATAATCACAAATCACTCCACCATCACCTCAGATTGGAGGTGCGTGCCTAACGTCATGGCCCGCCATTCTTGAATAGGGCTGTCACAAATTATCTAGTCAAAGTCAAAGTCAGCTTTATTGTCAATCTCTCCACATGTCACAACACACAAAGAGACCGAAATTACGTTTTTCTCTATCCCACAGTGACGAGACACATAACACGATAGACATACAAGTACGCGACACAATATCATCATGAACTGTAGTCGCGATTAGTCGACTCATTGGATATTGTATAAATCATGGCATACTGCACCATCAAGCAGCTGCTCTTATATGACCATTGGTAGCTTACAGCTTGACTCCTTTAAGATACTATGTACAAATCAGTAATAAATACCGTAATTTTCGGACTATAAGTCGCTCCGGAGTATAAGTCGCACCAGCCATAAAATGCCCAAAAATGTGAAAAGAAAACATATATAAGTCGCTCCGGAGTCTAAATTGCATTTTGGGGGGGAATTTATTCGACAAAATCCAACACCAAGAACAGACATGAACGAGCACCAACAGGCTAAACGATACGGTATGCTAACACAAACGAGGAGCTGAGAACGGGCCTGACGTAACATTCAGTTATTTAAAAGAAACTATTACATAAATAACACGTTTATAAAACCATCTGTGTCACTCCAATTCATTAAATCCATCGATCGTCCTTTGTCAACAATACCGTGTACTGCGCCGCAGTTCAAATTATTCCACAGGCCCATACAACGATTTATAAACTATAACTATATAAACTATAACTATCACATAAACAATATTATCAAACCATTTGTGTCACTCCAAATCATTAAATCCATCGATCAAATTTCTCGTTCTTTATGTCATCCTGGTGACAGAGGACATGTCCAGAGGATATGGCGCTTTAAAGTGTTAATTACTTTATTTGATTTTTTTCGCTCTATTTTTCATGTTTTGAATATGTTCAAGATAAAGATATCAAAGCATGTGAAGTGATCAACTATACTAAAAATAACATGTGAAGTGGTCAACTATACTTGTAAGTAAGTGATGTGTTAATGATCAAGTAAAAATTTGTGAAAAAAAACATATATAAGTCGCTCCTGAGTATAAGTCGCCCCCCCCACCCAAACTATGAAAAAAAATGCGACTTATAGTCCAAAAATTACGGTAATAATAACTCAACTTGCAACTATGCAGCTTGAAACAGTATTCCCGATTGTTTAATGATGAAGCAACTGAAATTGAAGTAGATGCTGCAGCCTTTAAAGTTGTAGCTGTAAATGTTTTGTGCATTTTAAAATAGAACCAAAATCTACACACTATGCTGAGCTGCACTAATACTATGAAAACCATGTGAAATCATATGAGTAAAATTAGGGAAATGTTCTGTGCGAAACAAAACTACAATGAACATTTGCATTGGTTTTTAATTTTTTTGTTACTGAACCTTTATCCAAAATGTTTTGTTTTGCTTTTCGAGAATAAATAATTGAATCTGCACATTCAAATTGTGGTGAGATTTTAGTATTGATTTTTAGTATAGGATAGGAAAGGACAGAGATGGGTACATCAGTAAATTTCTCCATCATTCCTCATTCATCAGTGGCGACGTCACCACCGGTCATCATCAGTCCGTCATTATTTCAAGCAGAAGCAAAATTGTCATCTGTCTGTCACCCCGTCATCGCTACTTTAACAGCACTTCTGTCATCGCTGAATTACAGTTAATCACTTCTATATCAGAAAAAAAAAATAATATTAGCATTAATTAAAAATATTGATAAAAAATGATTACAATGGTGACAGCAGTGGTGGGCTCTCAGTAAATTTTACGCCAGCAGGCACCCCATCAGTCTGTCATCGTTATTTTAACCACACTTTGCCATTGTATTTGCAAACTCTTTTGAACAAAGAACGTTCGAATGTATTGATGAAATGTAGGCTAAATGATAGTCACTACACACACACACACACACACACACACACACACTGAGCACACGCTCAAGCACGTACGCACGGACACACACGCACACACGCACACATTAATTTGTATGCAAACTTTTCTTCTAACTTGGTGACATCAGCCCTTCATCATTAATTTTAATGACCATCACTAAGCAATAATACATTACTGCATACATCCACACAGCAAGAGGCGCCACTGATCCTGGAGAGCAATTATAGTTTGCACTTTGTTTATTATCTTTTATGATAGGCAAGGGAGTGTGAATGCGTGTGCGCGTGTGTGTGTGTGTGTGTGGGCGTGTTCATGTGCATGTGTGTATGCGCGTGTGTATGCATGCATGTGAAAAAGGGGAAGGGAGAGACAGACTTCTCTTCAGACTTCTACCTCAGACTAAATCGTTTGACACAATAAAGCAAACAAACTATATTAAAAAACAAGCAATATTGAAGCCCTTAGATCTGATGGTTAGACATTTCATTTGTCTTTTAAAGAGACTCTTGAATGGATAGTGGAAGATGGGGTACAAGGTTTTAATTTGAGTTGAAGGGTTTTATTTTAGTATTACATTGTAGCTCTTTAGTTTGTAATACAGAATGGAAATACTTGATGTATCCTAAGAGGAATCTCAGTATACAACTGAGCAATGTCTGAAAAGGCTCTCCAATGATGTTGCTCCTTGAGAGGTTTGGTGCGTTCTTTAAGGATACCTCAACAACAACACCAAGTCAAGTCAAGTTTATTTGTATAGCCCTAAATCACAAGCAGTCTCAAAGGACTTCACATAGTCAAAAAATTGACAATAATTCTCAAAGCATCCCCTGAGCTTAAGCTCCCAAAAGGGCAAGGAAAAACTCAAAAAAAACAAATAAAACCAAGCACAAATAATACATAATATGAAAATCAATGAAAAAGTGGATGTCTAAGTCAAAGCGAAGAGCTGCCGGAGGTGCCCTCGATTGTCCTGGCAGTGTCTTCGAGGAGGGTAAGCTGCAGTTCCCTCATCCTGAATTGGTCCACGAGAATCCAGATAGCTGCTGTCAGCTTGGGTGCCACCTAACCACCTCCCCAGCTGGGGAGGGGTGGGGGGATGGGGAGAGGGAGTGAAAACAAACTCCAGCCAAATCGGCCACTATAGGTTAATTAAAGGCCATATCATAGAAATGTGTCTTTAAACCTGTCTTAAATGTTTCTAGTGAGATAGCAGTTGTAATATCCATTGGTAGGGCATTCCAAAGCTATGGAGCCCGAATAGAAAATGCTCTAGACCAGAGGTCACAAACTCCAGTCCTCGGGGGCCACATTCCTACATGTTTTCCAAGTTTCCCTCGTTAAACACACCTGATTCAATTGTCAGGCTCCTGCAGAACGTGAGGATGAACTGATCATTTGAATCAGGTGTGTTTAACGAGGGAAACTTGGAAAACATGTCGGAATGCGGCCCCCGAGGACTGGAGTTTGAGACCCCTGCTCTAGACCTTGCACACATTTTCTTGGCCCTCTGTGTCACTAAAAGACTAGCGTTTTGCGAACAAAGGTTACGAGACGGAACATAAGGAACAACTAGGTCGACGAGATATGAAGGCGCTAAGCCATTCAGTGATTTATAGGTTAATAGAAGAACCTTGAAGTCACATCTTAAATGGACCGGGAGCCAATGTAAGTTGGCTAGTATTGGGGTAATGTGATCAAATTTTATTGTCCGTGAGAGCAGCCTTGCAGCAGCATTTTGTACTAACAGTAGACTTTTGATGCTGGACTTAGGAAGACCAGAGAATAATGCATTACAGTCGTCAGTAGTTTCCGCATCACCGGTCGAGAGGATCGGACGAATCTTAGCAATATTACGAAGGTGAAAAAACGCAATTCTGGTTATATTCTTAATGTGCTTTTGAAAGGAGAGCGTTTGGTCAAATATTACCCCGAGATTAGTTACAGCAGGGGTGGCCAACCAGTCAGAGACTAAGAGCCTCATTTTTTTACTGTGTACCGCAAAGAACCACATCAACTGCCACTCCCCCCCGAAGCGAAGCGAACACGCAGCGTTTGACGTCCCATTAACCAACCCCCCCCCCCCCCCCCAAGCGAAGCGAACACGCAGCGTTTGACGTCCCAGCTCTAAATCCAGACTGAAAAGATTCATATCGATTATTGGCGACCATGTAATCAATATGTTCCATATTATATCCATTACTGTATGGTTTGGATCGGCCTCCAAACAAGACAATCACAGACTGCAACGGACAATCAGGACTGCAGAAAAGATAATTGGAATCAACCTCCCATCTATCCAAGACTTGTACCTCTCCAGGACCAGGAAATGTGCAAGGAACATCTCTACAGACCCTTCTCACCCAGGTTGCAGTCTGTTTGAACTACTCCCCTCCGGACGGCGTTATAGAGTTCGGTACGCCAAAACCAGCAGACACAGAGACAGCTTCTTCCCCCAGGCTGTTCCTCTGATGAACTCACACCACTCTTAGAGTCTCAGAGTCATTACTATTGTCAGGTTTATTTCGATGACTGAATAACTATTAAGAGAAGAGCAACAGCAAACAGACCACAAGTGAGACAGAATATGAAGTCTTTTCTCGCGAGGAGTGCAGTACAGATAGCTTACAACAATCTCTACACACACTAAAATATCTGTATGCACTCCTGCTCTTTTTATTTGGATTTGCCCTACCCACAGTGTGAGACATAAGCCACTAAAGGGGAGGAGGAAAGCATGTGGGCTTTGTCTCGTAAGGAAAAATCACTAGGTGTTTACATACTGATAAGAACATCTGGGAAGAAGGAGTTTGAGTGGACTGGATACAGAAGAGAAAACCTTTGACCTCAAGTAAAAACATAGCAAGGGAAGTTTTACGACATTGTGTAGGATGCAACAAGCTAAGTTATTTATTACTGGTTATATACATTCCAACCTAATCCTACGATCAAGATAGTTGGGAAACCCTGACTTTAATGGTCACTTGGAGGTTCATCTGGGGTGCAGGACAGCAATGAGGCATGTCTAACAAAGTGGTCTTTGTTAGAAAGGAACTGTCCTTCTGTGGTACATCATAAAAACAGCAAGGCCAAACAGCAAGCATATATTGCAGTAATATTGCGGTAAAGCATTGATTAGAGAACACATGATAACGTATATATACATTTTTCTAACAATTCCCTCCTGTTTATCATAAGTTCTCAGAGACCATCTTACCACCCAAAAGCGGCCATTTCAAAAAGATTTTCAGCCGTAGGATCACAATTCATAAGATCAAATCTACACCCGGGAGGAGATTGAGCCTTAATAATCAATGTCAGAGTCGGGAAACAAATCGGACAGGTTTACCACAGGATCTTCAAAGATGGGGCCATCGCCAGAGCGACAACCCTCGTCAGTCGCAAAGTCTTCCCCTTGGAGCAACGGAAAAGTCTCAGCTGCTGGAGAGATAGCAGTTGTAATTAACCTGTTAATTAGAGACCGGAGACACGGAATACAACAACATCCACACAAGGTCAAAACAGCAGAAAAAACAGCAAGGGAGACTAGGACCAAGGACACCAGGGTACGGTACTTTCCGAACACGTTCAGCCAGTCGTTCCAAACCTCCGTGTTCACCCCACTGTGTTCCTTCATTTTCCCATTCAAGGTCCTCAGGCCCTCAAGGGCCTGGGACAGGCTTCCATCAGCGGCAGTATCATTTGGAATAAATGTGCAGCATTGCTCACCAAACATGGCGCAGACACCGCCCTCTTTTGAGAGTAGCATGTCAAGGGCCATTCGGTTCTGGAAAGCCATGAGGGAAGTAGCGGCCAGTTGGGAGCGGACCGCCTTGAAACCCGCCTCGGTCCAATTTCCAAACCACTGCACGTTGTAATGGATGTAGTTGATCCTGTCGACATTTTTGTTAAGAGTACACCACCAACCCAGGGTGAATTCAAAACCAGCTGCTATCTGATCCACCAGCCGACACTTATCCGGTACTCCTCTGGGAACACCAATTGCATCAATTTCGGTCAGATCATCGTCGGCTCTCAAATTCAAAGATATTTTGTTTTTTACCAGCTTTTTTTTTTTTTTCTTTTTCCAGATCTTGGGATGTTGATCATATACAATTTAGCTTGACTACATTCTCTGAAAGCAATGGCTTCTTTTTTTCCTTTCTTCAATGGATATCACTATATAGAATGCTCTGTCACACATTTCACAATCCAATAGACGTGATAGATTTCACACAATCTTTGATCAATGGTGACGGTACAACATAAAGCAATGGTCACAAACCCATACATATGACATATTCAATTTTTGTTTGTCTTTACAGCTTGTTTTGCCATTAGCAATCAATTGTTTAGTTTAGCAGTTTACTCTTATACTAGTTACCTGAAACAAATTATCCACATTCACTTTAGATATATTCATCCCATTCTTTAACGTCTACAGCGGTTGTTGACAAAGTACACATATAAACATCATACTTTCATGGCAGTCCAGATCTGACACAGCAGATCATCCTGCAAAGGTCAAATTGATCTTTTAAATCGCTACAATGCGGCATATTTTTTTTGGAGTGATCAATATAAGTTGTTCACTCATCTCTCCCCTACTCATTATGACTTAGTTCCCACAAATACCATATTGCTGAAGTTAACAAAGTGGCAACAAAGATGGCCACCTTACATGCAATAACGTCATTGTTCCATTTTCTTGTTCCCGGCATTTCTCTAAGACAGGGGTGGGCAAACTTTTTGACTCGCGGGCCGAACTAGATTCTAAATTTGGACCGGAGGGCCGAACCAGGAGCAGATGGACGTAGTGTTTGTGTGAAGTAATATAAGCGACCTGTAAAGGTCATTGCATAAAAGATTTGGGCCTTTAGTAGGTAGTAAAGCATGGATATTCCAAACAAGTTTTTTGAAAACAAATGCATTTATTAACAGCAGTAAAAAAAAAAAAAATAATTCACTAAAAAACTGCTATCAGTGATTCTCATAAAATACGAGACTGTTATTATGAATAACAGTCTCCATCACTTCAGTGCCTGCAGGTCAGATTACTGAAAGATCTTATGAGATCACATCAAACGGCAAACATTCTGACCAAATATATCATCTTGAAGAATCGGTGAACGCATACATCCAAATAAAGTAATCAAAACGGCAACACGGTGAGGGGTATCTGAAAATCAGAGCAGAGTTTTAACTCACAAACACCTGGTAACAGAGGTGAGGAAACGAGAAACACTTCCTTAAAGTAAGCCTTAAGAACTTTACAGATTAAGATTAGTCGCAAACAGGTGGTGCATCAATGTCCTTGAGCATCCTGCATTGTTTCAAAATGAGAATGGTCGCTAGTTTCAATCCCTGCTATGTGTACAAATCATATTCAAAATGCCTCCCCTTCATTTTCAGTGGGAACAGTGTTGTTGGTCTCCCTTTTTTGCTAGTGCGTCATAGTCTGGAGTAAAATTTGTTGCGGCAATTCTTAGGCGAGATCCGAGGTGTTGGTCCGTTTACCTCGATCTGTGACGGGTTGATGTTGACGTTCATGTGGCTGAACGTCACGTCGCGTACGTCGAGCCAAATTGGCCACTCTCTTTTAAACGCTCGGCACTGTGTCCACCTTGCTTTTCCTTGGGCGACTCATTTTAATGGAAGGATTCCAGGGGAAGGTTTGTGGGTGGTTTTAGCGCAAAACGGCATCTGAAAGCTCAGCGCGCGAATTACAAGAATGCTGTCGTCACAGCCCACGCTCTAAATTCGGGACTGATACAAAAAGAGCGCGAGTGCGCCATGTCCGTACTACTGAGTACTTACACGCACTTGTGAGTGTGCACCGAGCTTTCTGACACGGCTTCCGGTAGTAAATGCGCAGGCGAGCGCTTCCCCATCTACTGGGGAAACGCAGTCATTGCAGGCAAAATGACCAAAAAAAAAAAAAAAAAGTATAATAATACAATTTCTTCAGGGTTGGCGGGCCGGATTAAACGGTCCCGTGGGCCGGATGTGGCCCGCGGGCCGTAGTTTGCCCACCCCTGCTCTAAGAGGTAAGGCTCCCTTTGGGTCACTTTTTTCCGATTGAACGTTACCTCAAAAGAAATTACCCTTTTGTAATTTGCAAGGACCACCTCAACTGACCTTTCTGCTATTTTAATGGCAGTTGACGTAATTATCAATATTCAATGTGGCCCTTCCCCCTTGGAAGAACACCAGTGTTTTGTTTTCAATGCTCTTAATGAGAACGTGCTTTGTTCTTTTTGCCTTTAAAATATTAATTATAAATATAAAATGTAAATGCCAAATTTAAATCATCCTTAGTTTCCCACTTGGTTTTAAAACATGGTAATCTATATTGTCTCCCAAACAATTTTTCATACGGGGTTAAACCCACAGTACTTGTAATATTTATGTACAGTTTGACCAGGTCTAAACATTTTGTCCATGATCTTCCATTTTTTCCACGCACATTTTCACACTTTATACCAGTCCTGTTACGAGAATTAATTTTCAAAATCCCATATCTCGGTATTATTATTATTATTATTATTATTATTTTTTTTTTTTACATAACGTTTTTGCCACTGTTAAGGCATTCAGTGTTTTTGTTTAACCCAAATCAAACCATTTTGAGAATGCATCTATTATGACCAGGCATTATAACCCTGTGGATTGTGTTTAGCACATGTTAAACGAGCTCTACAAATTTTTTATTTTTTTTTTTGAAAATGTTTTGAATATGAATCAAATCCGTATGTTGTATAAAGCTGACTGACCTGCCCCACTATCCCTCCTCTTGAGCCATGTGACATACAACCATGGCTCAATATTGCCGCCCATTTGTATAGGTTTTTTGTAGGATAGGTCAGTCTTCTGGTCATTTATAGATACCATTCTTCACTCTTGCCCCTCTTTACGTCCATAATTGAATTTCAGTCTACGGACTTTGTCGCTGCACATCTTTAAAAATGTTTCAGTAATTCAATCCGCTTCTTATGTGTATAAAATTTGAAGCGTCTTTTGCACTGCAGCTATGCGGTTCCGTCTGCAAGCTTGTTACCTCTTGACACCTTATCAGTCTCGTGCGTGCCCTGCACACGTGCATATAGCTATTTGTCGTGGCAATTGGACTGCTTCCACAACTAGCTTAGTTGTAGTTTCTTGTAGTTTCTTTTCAATCAGTTTCTCATCGTTTATCACAAGAATCTTAGTAATTTGAACAAAAATCAAAAAGTATGTTTTATTTTACTCAATTGTACGATTTAGAGAATCCATATGTAGTAAAGTGTTGTATTACTACATATGATTTCATCTTCATTTAATTTGACACACCTTTCAAAATGCTTCACAGTGTCCCAGTGCACACATGTTTTGCGTGTGTAACTGGTTGTCTCAACCCGTGTTCCACATCCTAATCTTTCCTCCCTCAAGGTGTCAAACCAATCAAGATAAAGATAAAAAACAACAAAATAACTGCCAGTAAATTAATATAATAGTCAATTGTTGTTGTTTCTTAACTTTAACTAACTCAATCACTCTCTTATCCTCAAATGTAAAAACTTGTGTAGTCTTTACACAACCAATTGACTATTTCTTCTAAATTTAGCTTTGAAATGTTGTTATTTAATAATTTTGCTTCATCCAATTCCAGAAAGCAAGTTCTTTCCATCCCTCAAATTTTGTTTCATCAGGGCTAGGCATTAATGCAGTGTGGACCAGTTTCTGCCCACAAAAAAAAATCTTGCCTTTCTTTTCGTCTTATTTTCACAAAATTGCTTTTGTTTTGCGGTGCAAATCAGATAGACTACAGTCTAGCAAATTCTTTTGTGCACCTACATTAGCCAATTTTAACACATAACACTGACAGCACACAGACAACACAAAAACAGCAGAGACACAGCTCACAAACAATACCAACAAACAACGCTGCGCAAACGCCATCCTCCTTTGACGTTTTGGTTATAGTTTTTCATCAGTGCCTTTTATCCTTAATGCAAACATTGTCACATCTTCCTTAAATCACCCTGCTCCAAATATTCAAACATTCTCTGAGAAACTCACATTTTCCCTGCTTCACCCGCAGCCATAGCATCCCTCGTGCGAGGGGGTGGGCGCAGCATCAATGTTGATTGGTCACAGGCTGGCCATTTCCTGCAACAACCATGATGCCGGCCCACCGCCCACACGAGCATAGCAATGGCAGGCATGCTTATCAGTTTCACCTTCTCAAAGGGCAGGCCAACTTTGCCATTGCCCCCTTCATCATGTTCACCTTCAACATCTTTCAGTCTTCTACACAACATTTGCTGTCTCTTATTCTCGTCCTATCAAGCCACCATTCTAGTCACTTTCTGCCACAGGCGTCTTATTTTCTCTACTGCCACACACTGCTCATCTCAGTTTCTCCAACCAACCTAAACACATCATCGTCCACTTCTCAATTTCCCTATTATTGCTCTACAGCCTCCAGAACATTCTCCATTACTGATTTCTTCCATAGGACACACATCTCACTCGCACTCATACACACACCCATTCATGAGGATCCTTTGCGCCCACACGCACACACACACCAGCACAAAAGGATGACGCACAACATATAAGAACACACATAGAACGCACTAAGAACACCTTTTTGCTCGTATTACTTGTCAGATTTATTCTCTATTTTACTTTTAGAAGCTATTTGTAATTCTTTTCTATTTATTTAGCAAATTTTAACTTCAATGTTTCTTTATCTTACTTTATCCTTTTAACATAAATATCTCCTGTATATTTAAGCTAATTTCTCCCTAATTTTGGCAGCCAGGTTCCCACTTCATTACATGGAAACCTGATTTGATTTGATTTTGGCCTAGTCATAGTGTTTCTATTAATTTGTGCAGTCACGTGCCATGTGACCGTTTTCTCCGCAATTCCAGCATTTTATTGGAGGTTGCACAACTCCTCTTCCTCGGCCTCTAAAGCCTCCTCTGTTAGACATTGCTCGCCCTCTCTGTCTCCTTCTCTGGCCTTTCTGTCCTCTGCCTGCATTTGAGTAAAAAGTGTCACTATCCTGGTCAACCAGAAAAGTGTCTTTTGAAGCTTTCATTTGTTGTCGTTTTTGTTTGCCCATTACTACTTTTTCCGCATGGAGGGCATGATTTATGTATTCCTCCAAAGTTCCGGTGTTCATTCCTATATGATTATTGATCACCCTAATTTGTATTGCAGGCTTGGACCCTACATGGATGGCATTTTTTAATTGTTGCTGATAAGCACCTTGAGGCGCATTATCTTCCACCAGTCCACTGTGTGTTTTAAACACTTTTGTCATGCGCACTCGATACTCATCAAAGGTTTCATTATCATTTTGCTTTGTTCTGCCTATTTCTGTATAATTTGCTCTGATTTCCTTTGACCAATCCATTTCTAGCGGGCTTTTCTGCCTAGTGGCTCTGTCCGTCATCCCATAAGGAGGAGGTGATTCCTCAATTTTGTGTGTGTCATGCATTTGCGAATACAACTTCGCAATGATCTTTAGTTTTGAATTTGTAGCATGTGTTTTCTCTTCTTGCTCTTGTACTGCTTCTAGTTCTCCCTCAAATTTATATTTTTTAACCCATTTATCGAAACCTTTTTTAAATCGGTTGGGATCCTGCCTTTCAATTATTTTCCAATCTTTGCATTTTAGTTCATGTCGGGGTAGGGACTTTCGCTTATTATTTAAGTTTCCCATGGTTTATTTTTCTAAATTTTGGAGTTGGTAGTTTGAATGGCACCTACAGTGTCCTAAAACCAACTTTATTCACAGGACAGTGGTTAAAAATTCAATGTGTGGTAAGTCTCCTTTCACCTCCCCGAAGGGAGCGGAGAGTTGTTTGCCTCTGCACCCACACAAAGCCACTGTTTACAATCCTGTGTTTATATAGAGGAGCGCTCAAATGAGATCACTCTCAGTCAAATCGTACACAAGAATACCACGCGCGATTTTTTTAATAACAGAGGAGTCCGCCCCTCCTGCTGCGGAATTTAACTAGCTTGAAAGCTCGGGGGCTCCACATCCGCCCCTGCAGAATTTAACTGTTTCTAATTGTACTTGATAGGGTCTAGAATTCTCAAGGTTTTAAGTGTCATTCATTCCTTTTTAGTAGAATTAATATTCCTACTCACGGTCTGCTGATTCTCTTCCTCGGAAGATCTCGTCAACCCTCCCGGTGTCCAGCCGGACTGATCGAGACAGTCCCGTCAAAGGGCTTTTGTTTACCTCGGCCGAGGATTTTCGCCTGCGTCGAAGAGTCCGCTGGACCCGCCAGGTGTGTCGAGACCCCGGAACGAGCCCCCAATTTCTGTCAGGTTTATTTCGATGACTGAATAACTATTAAGAGAAGAGCAACAGCAAACAGACCACAAGTGAGACAGAATATGAAGTCTTTTCTCGCGAGGAGTGCAGTACAGATAGCTTACAACAATCTCTACACACACTAAAATATCTGTATGCACTCCCGCTCTTTTTATTTGGATTTGCCCTACCCACAGTGTGAGACATAAGCCACTAAAGGGGAGGAGGAAAGCATGTGGGCTTTGTCTCGTAAGGAAAAATCACTAGGTGTTTACATACTGATAAGAACATCTGGGAAGAAGGAGTTTGAGTGGACTGGATACAGAAGAGAAAACCTTTGACCTCAAGTAAAAACATAGCAAGGGAGGTTTTACGACATTGTGTAGGACGCAACAAGCTAAGTTATTTATTACTGGTTATATACATTCCAACCTAATCCTACGATCAAGATAGTTGGGAAACCCTGACTTTAATGGTCACTTGGAGGTTCATCTGGGGTGCAGGACAACAATGAGGCATGTTGTCTAACAAAGTGGTCTTTGTTAGAAAGGAACTGTCCTTCTGTGGTACATCATAAAAACAGCAAGGCCAAACAGCAAGCATATATTGCAGTAATATTGCGGTAAAGCATTGATTAGAGAACGCATGATAACATATATATACATTTTTCTAACAACTATGCAATAACATCCTGCTCTCCACACCTTTTTTGAATTTGTCTACACTGCTTGTACTTTGTGTCCTCTCTGCATCCATTGCAGCCTGGTCATCCTTGATAAGGGACCTTCCCATCTGTGGTTTCTTCTCAAGGTTTCTCAGTTCCCCTAGCTGGAGTTTTGAGTTATGAGTTCTTCCTTGCCCTCTTGGGTGTTTAAGATCAGGGGATGTTTGAGAATATTTGCCATTTTTCACATGTCCTGAGTGTTGTTAGTCACCTAAATGTTGAACAGCGGCTGTGATTTACCGAAGCCAAATTCCTTGTTTGGCACGCTCAAATATGGCGAATAAAAAACTCTTGAATCTTGAATAAGCTGCTGCGCTACTACTTTTTCAAAAAGTTTTGCTATGAATGGGAGGTTTGAAACTGGCCTATAATTACTGAGACAGTCCGGGTCAAGATTTGGTCGCTTAAGTCACGGTTTAATGATAGCGGTTTTAAAGGCTGTTGGCACTATCCCAGAGGAGACAGACACATTAATTATATTTAAGACGGACGGTCCTAAAATTTGAAATAATTCTTTAAGTAGTTTGGCTGGAAGGGGGTCGAGTAAACATGTTGTCTGTTTAGCCGCACTAACGAATTGTGTTAGCCTTTCAAGGGACACCCTTTTAAAATTTGAGAGGGTTATTGCATGATCATCAGCGCCGGTAATCGGCGGTCTCAACTGAGCGATTGGAATGGTATTCTCTATCTCATCCCTAATGGATTCAATCTTTCGAGCAAAACATTTCCTGAACTCGTCAGCTGAGTGGAAGGAGCTATCGGGGGTCGGCTGGCGTAGTGTTAGCTTTGCCACTGTATCAAATAGGTATTTAGGATTGTTTTTATTGAGATTGTCTTGCGAAAAATAACGAGTTTTTGCTAAGATAAGCGCATCTTTCTATTTCAGGAGGCTGTCATGCCATGCCTGATGGAAAACCTCAAGTTTGGTTAAACGCCATCTGTGCTCATGCTTTCTACATAATTGCTTAAGCGTACGTGTTTCATCTGTGAATCACGGAGTAGGCAATCTACGGCGAGTTTTCAGACGTAGCGCCGCCACAGAGTCAATGGCATTTAACAATGTCGCATTGAATTCATTTGTAAGATTATCAATAGAGCCGATATATGCGGGAAATATGGCAGTTGCCGGCGACAGTAACTCAGATAGCGCAGTTGCAGTCATGGAGTTAATATTACGGCTGCTATAATTCTGATCGATCTCTTGTCTTTGACAAAGAACTAAAATTTCAAATTTTATTAAGTAATGATGCGGCTCGGTGGGGCACTGGCTAGCACGTCCGCCTCACAGTAAGGAGGGTGCTGGTTCGATTCCACCTCTGGCCCTCCCTGTGTGGAGTTTGCATGTTCTCCCCGTGTCCGCGTGGGTTTTCTCCGGGCACTCCGGTTTCCTCCCACATCCCCAAAAAACATGCTTGGTAGGACAATTGAGCGCTCCAAATTGCCCCTAGATGTGAGTGCGTGTGCGGATGGCTGTTCGTTTCTGTGTGCCTTGTGATTGGCTGGCAACCAGTTCAGGGTGTCCCCCGCCTACTGCCTACAGAAAATGGATGGATGGATGGATGGATGGATCGATGGATGGATCGATGGATGGTTCGTCTCTGTGTGCCCTGCGATTGGCTGGCAACCGGTTCAGGGTGTCCCCTGCCTACTGCCCGATGACAGCTGGGGTAGGCTCCAGCAAGCCCGCGACCCCCGTGGGGACTAAGCGGTGCAGAAAATGGATGGATGGATGGATTAAGTAATGATCAGACAAAACAGTAGTGTATGGCAGTACTGTTATATTTGAGGTTGCAAGTCCTTGGGATAATACCAGATCTAAGGTATTTCCATTCTTATGCGTTGCTGCCTGCACGGCTTGCGTAAAACCAAACGTATCAGTTCAAGTCTGAAACGCCGAAGTAAGTGGCTCTGACGGTAAAATCATGTAGATATTGAAATCGCCCATGATTATTATATTATCCGCATTTGTCACTAGATCAGCCACGAATTATAAAAATCCATCCAGGAAGCCAGAGTAAGCCCCGGGTGGACGGTAAATAACAGCAAGATAAAATGACGCTAAAGCAGTGGACAGCGAGAATTTCAAATGTTTTAAATACGTTAATCGAACGAGGCCTAAATCTAAGCTCGGAATTTGAGATGAGGGCGACACCCCCACCCTTTTTTTGAGGACGCGCCACATACGAGCTCACAAAATTTGGAGGCGAGGACTCATTAAGCGGCAGCAGTTCATTAGGTTTTAACCAGGTCTCGCAAAGACCAAAAACGTTTAGGTTATGTTCCGTGATGAGATCATTAACGAGAACTGCTTTCGTTTGAAGCGATCTAATATTCATAAAACCGAGTTTAAGTTTAATCGGTTGATCAGGGTTCATATCTATAGAAGGAATTTTAAACAAAATGCGAGTAAGATTGTGCCTTATAATAAAGTGCGCCTTATTGAGGCACTTCAGCAGGCGTGTCCAAAGTCCGGCCCGCGGGCCAAATGTATATATCTTATATGTGGACAATGTTTTAAAATGGGCCATTCATTGAAGGTGCGCCTTATAATCCGGTGTGCCTTATATATTAGACTTAGACTTAGACAAACTTTATTGTCATTTTGTCTGCACAGGGAGCATACAAAACGAAATTCAATTGCATACAGTTTACAACAATGCATTGATATTGCGGTTGAATAAAAATAACATACTATATAAAAATATAAAATAAAATAAGTATAAAGTGCAGCAGTGATAAGTATGTAATAGTGCAAGGAAAGAAAACAGTATTTAGAAAGTGTGCAGAGGAATGCTAAACTAGGTTGCGTACTTTTAAATTTACATGGATTGTAATAGTTCAGCAAAGGTGGCAGTGCAAGATAGTGGTTTGCAGTGTCATAATGTTCAGTTCTGTGTATGTGTGATGCAGAGTCCAGTTTAGAGTTCAACAGTTCAAATGTTCACCAGTCTGATGACAGCACGGAAAAAGCTGTTGCAGAACCTGGTGGACCTGCAGCGGATGCTGCGAAACCTCTTCCCAGAGGGCAGCAGGGAGAACAGTCCATGGTGGGGGTGTGATGGGTCACTGACGATGTTACGGGCTCGGCACACGCAGCGCTGAGATGAAATGTCCTGAATGGAGGAAAGAGGAGCCCCAATGATCCTCTCTGTTGTCCTCACCACTCTCCTCACGTTCTTCCAATCGGAGGCGCTGCAGCCTCCACACCACACAGAGAGACAGCTTGTCAGAATGGTGCCATTCTATGGTGCTTCTGTAGAACAATCCTCATGATGGATGGGGGCAGGTGGGCTCTCCTCACCATCCGCAGGAAGTACAAGCGCTTCTGTGCCCTCTTGACCAGTCCCTTTGTGTTCACAGTCCAGGTGAGGTCGTCTGTGATGTGGACCCCCAGGAATTTGGTGCTGCTGACCACCTCCACAGCTGAGCTGTTGATGATCAGTGGAGCGTGGTGAGGCTGTTTTTTCCTGAAGTCGACGATGATCTCCTTTGTCTTCTCCACATTCAGGATCAGGCTGTTGTCTCTGCACCAGCCCACCAGCTGCTCCACCTCCTCTCTGTAGTCCAGGTCGTTGTTGTCTCCAATGAGGCCCACCACCGTTGTGTCATCTGCAAACCTCACAATGTGATTGGTGGTGAACCTGGGGACGCAGTCGTGTGTCATCAGGGTGAACAGCAGGGGGCTCAGGACGCAGCCCTGAGGGGAGCCTGTGCTGAGGGTGATGACATCGGAGGTGTTCTGTCCGACCCGGACTGATTGAGGTCCGTTGGTGAGGAAGTCTAGCAGCCAGTTGCGAAGGGGGGTGCTGAAGCCCAGGTGTTCCAGTTTTCCTACCAGATGCTGTGGGATGATGGTGTTAAACGCTGAACTGAAGTCCAGGAACAGCATCCGCACATGGGTGTTCTTCTCCTCCAGGTGAGCCAGGCTCAGGTGAAAAGCGGAGGAGATGACATCCTCAGTGGAGCGGTTCTGCCGGTAGGCAAACTGGAACGGGTCGAATGTTCGGGGGAGTCTGGAGACGATGTGTTCTTTAAGCAGCCTTTCGAAGCACTTCATCATGATGGGAGTCAGTGCAACAGGCTGGTAGTCATTAAATGAGGTGATTTGAGGTTTCTTCTGCACCGGAATGATGGAGGCAGTCTTGAAGCATGCTGGCACTGTGGCTTGGCCCGGCGAGGTGTTAAAAATGTCTGTGATGACACTAGCCAGCTGACCTGCACATTCTCTGAACACCCGCCCAGGTATGTTGTCGGGGCCCGGGGCGTTACGTGGGTTGACTCTCCTCAGAGTCTTCAACACGTTGGCTGAGTCAAGGCAGAGTGCGTCTTCTTCCTGATGGGGAACAGTTTTAACTGCTGGAGTGCTGTTTAGTGCCTCGAACCTCCCAAAGAAGTTATTTAGTCCATTTAGGAAGTCAGCATCAACTTCACCCACCCGGGGGGAGGGTGAGTTGTAGTCTGTAATCGCCCGTATGCCTTGCCACATACTCCTGGTGTTGTTGGCGTCGTGGAAAAGATCCTGAATTTTCCGACTGTGGCTCCGCTTCGCTAACCTGATGGCACGGTTCAAGTTGGCTCTCGCTGTCCTCAGTGCCTCTTTGTCGCCAGACTTGAAGGCTGAGTTCCGTGCTCGTAGCGTTTGACGTACCTCCTCAGTCATCCAGGGTCGTTGGTTGGCCCGCCGGGGGTGATGATGTTCTTAGTGATGCTGACGTCCTCGGTGCATTTGTTGATGTAGGCTGACACAGTCATGGCGTACTCATCAATGTTGATCTGGTTGTCATATGTTGCTGCTGATTTGAACATATCCCAGTCAGAGCACTCAAAGCAGTCCTGGAGTGCCTCCATGGCCCCCTCAGACCACACCCTCACCTGCTTCACTGTGGGTTTTGCTCTGATCAGAAGGTGGTCTGAAGAGCCGAGGTGGGGGCGGGGGGCTGCTCTGAATGCATCTTTTATATTGGTGTAAACCAAGTCTAGAGTGTTCTCTCCCCGAGTTGGAAAATCCACGTGTTGGTAAAAATGAGGGAGAATAGGCTTCATATTAGCCTGGTTAAAGTCCCCAGCAATGATAAAAACACCCTCTGTGTGCGTGGATTGCAGCTCACCGATTGTCCGATAGAGAACGCTCATGGCCTCTTTAGTATTAGCGCTGGGAGGCACATACACAGCATTGATGCTAATAACAGTAAACTCCCTGGGCAGGTAGAAGTCAAAAGCTCGATGTCCGAAGAGCAGAAGCTGGCGACAGATCTAGCATTTTTACACCAGTTGTTGTTGATGTAAACACACAGCCCACCCCCTCGGGATTTACCGCATAGTTCGCTGTTTCTGTCGGCGCGGAATGTAGCGAGCCCCTCCAGGCTAACGGCGTTGTCCGGTATTGATGAGTTCAGCCATGTCTCCGTCAGGATGAGAGCGCAGCAGTTTCTAAATTCCCTCTTTGAAGAGTGTTCCAGTTGTAGATGGTCTATTTTATTATCCAGTGAGCGGACGTTGGAGAGGAAGATAGATGGAAGCGGCGGTTTTCAGGGGTTAGCTTTTAGCTTAGCCGTTAGCCCACCTCGACAGCCGCGCTTCCGCCGCCGGTCACACCGCCTACGCTTGCTCCTCCTCCGGTGTGTGCTGCCCGGCGAGTCCGCTGCATCGTGAGCATCTGGAACTTGTGCCCGAAGCACTCCGAGGCTACATAAACAGTCTAGGGTAGTTGTGGCTACGAGTCCAAAAGCACTTGATGACCGTAACTCCAGCAGGCGTTGTCGATCATATACTAACCTACTGGATGGATAAACTAATCTTTGTGTTGTTTGTAGCGTCCTAGGCGGCATATTTTGTCGAAATCAAAGTCAAAGTCAAAGTCAGCTTTATTGTCAATCTCTTCACATGTCAAGACACACAAAGAAACCGAAATGACGTTTTCTCTATCCCACGGTGACGAGACATATTACACGATAGACAAACAAGTAAGCGACACAATATAAAACAAGAAGGCACAAACAATAAATAATAAGAGTGATGAATAAATAATAAATAAACTGATAACACAATAAATGAGAGGAGCAAAACGGAGCCAGTGTGCATACAGCAGACAGTAAGCATAGCGCAAAAGTACAGGACGCTACGCAGAACGGGGAAGCGAGTTCAGGATCCTAATAGCCTGGAGTATGAAGCTGTTGGTGAGTCTGGTGGTGCGGGAGCGCAGACTCCTATACCTCTTCCCAGAGGGTAGAAGATCAAACAAAGAGTGAGCGGGGTGACTCACATCACTCACAATCGTGGTCGCCTTGCGGGTGAGATGGAAGATGTAAATGTCTTTCAAGGAGGGGAGTGAAGCACCAATGATCTTACCAGCCGAGTTCACTATGCGCTGCAGGGCCTTCAAGTTGTAGTCAGTGCAGCTGCCACCCCAAACAGCAATACAGCTGGAGAGGACGCTCTCAATGGTGCCACGGTAAAACGTAGTCATGACGGCCAGAGGAGCGCTCGCTCGCCTGAGTTTCCGCAGGAAGTACAGGCGGCGCTGGGCCTTCTTCGCCAGTGATGCGGTGTTGGTGGACCAGGAGAGATCCTCACTGATGTGCACCCCCAGGAACCTGGCGCTGCTCACTCTCTCCACCACAGCACCGTCGATGGTCAGCGGCAGGTGTTGGGTGTGACCCTTCCGGAAGTCAACAACAATCTCCTTGGTCTTGTCGACGTTCAGCAGGAGGTTGTTGTCCCTGCACTACGCGGTCAGAAGGTCAACCTCCAGCCTGTATTGAGTCTCGTCTCCCTTGGTGATGAGACCCACCAGAGTCGTGTCGTCAGCAAACTTCACCATGCGGTTGTCGCTGTAGGTTGCAGTGCAGTCATGCGTCAGGAGGGGGAAGAGCAGCGGACTGAGCACGCAGCCTTGGGGGGCTCCTGTGCTCAGCGTGATGCTGGCGGAGATTTTGTCGCCAACACGTACCACCTGTGGCCTCTGACAGAGGAAGTCCAGTAGCCAGTTGCAGAGGTAGGTACTGAGGCCCAGCTTGTCAAGTTTGCTGATGAGACGCTGTGGCACAATGGTGTTGAAGGCAGAACTGAAGTCCACAAACAGCAATCTCACATACGAGTCCCTTCTCTCCAGGTGGGTGAGGGCCGAGTGGAGGGCAGAGCAGACGGCATCCTCAGAGGACCGTTTGGCTCGGTACGCAAACTGGAAGGGGTCAATGGTGGGGAGGAGAACGGAACGGATGTGCTCCATGACAAGCCGCTCAAAGCACTTCATGATGATGGGCGAAATGCTCGCCGGTTGTCGAGAGCCGTAGCAGCCATCAGCTGCAGCAGACTAGGGCGCCGCCATTTTGAAAAGAATTGAATTGGACAAAGTTTTAAAATGGGCCATTCATTGAAGGTGCGCTTTATAATCTGGTGCACCTTATAGTGCAGAAAATACGGGAAGTGACATTCAGGTAACTCACAACATGTAAGTGTTATTGCACAGTGATGTCTCTGAGTCTATGAGTGGTGTGAGTTCACCAGAGCAACATCTTGGGGGAAGAATTAACATTTTTTCTCAGGGTTTTAATCTCAGCATAGGCCTCTTTGTAGGCTCCTTTTCCTTTTGCTTGTTTGGGTTCCTCCCACATTTTGCAAAACAGGCATGATAATCTTGTACCTGGTTCACGCCGCAAGATCAAAGTCAAAGTCTGCTTTATTATCAATCCCTTCATATGTCAAGACACACAAAGAAACCGAAATTCCGTTTCCTCTATCCCACGGTGACAAGACATAGTACACGATAGACATACAAGTAGACGACACAAAATAAAAACAAGAAGGCACAAACAATAAATAATAAATAATAAATAAATAATATGAGTGATGAATAAATAATAAACAAATAACACAATAAATAAACCGCTGGGTGACTTCCAAAACCTAAGAGACCCCACATTTGACAATAAGAAAATAAGAAAATCACATGTATAACAGTTTTGTAACATTCAGTGTTTCGTGCAGCCACACGTTAAAATCAACACAACACACATGAATCGATTTCATTCACGAATATATAGGTCAAATAGGAAATCCTGCAAAACGTCTCAAGATCACACAGCAGGAATATCTAAGAAGATTATTGTTGGAGCCATTAAGACAATCGAAAAGATTCTGATGATTGTTGGGAGTAGGAACTGGGTCAGCATTGGGCTAATTATCCCACCATGTGAACCAGGCTTTAATTATGAAATACTTTTTTGTGAAAATGAGAATGCATGGTATTGTCACTATAGTAATATAAAGGTCTGGACATTCCATCCCACAATGCACTGCGCAAAATGTGAACAAAGCTGCTTTAGCAGTACAGTAATCCCACTCTATATCGCAGTTCACCTTTCACGGCCTCGCTGCTTCACAGATTTTATTTTTTCAGTGCATCGTGTTATGGCTTCAGAAGAAAAAGGCACTAGAGAGCGGAGCCAGGCCACAGCGGTACAGTCGGAGGTGCAGTGAAATACGTGCGAGTCACAAATTGTTCTACTTTACAGTACCGTGTTTTCCGGACTATAAGGCGCACCGGACTATAAGGCGCACATTCAATGAATGGCCCATTTTAAAACTTTGTCCATATATAGCTAAACAAGTTCTACTGCAGGTTTGATCGGTCCTCCCACACAACGGGACTTCCTGCAGCACAATCTACATACTCACCTCTCCCCACAACTGCTCTGTCCACACCTCTATCATCGCTGTCACCCACTCTCTCTCTTGCAGAGGCCGCGCCCGCACTCCAGGTCCGCGAGGAGGAAGTGCGCCAGATGTTCCGGAGACGAAAGACCAGGAAGGCACCGGGCCCAGACGGCGTGTCACCTTCCTGCTTGAAACTCTGCGCTGAGCAGCTGGCGCCCACCTTTACACGGATCTTCAACCGTTCTCTGGAGCTGCGTGAGGTGCCCTCGTGCTTCAAGAGCTCCACCATCGTTCCAGTGGCCAAGAAGGCCGCCATCACAGGTTTGAATGACTATAGACCCATCGCACTGACATCTGTGGTCATGAAATCTTTTGAGAGGTTAGTGCTGAACCACCTGAAGGAGGTCACGGGTCCCCTGCTTGACCCCCTCCAGTTTGCCTACCGGGCAAACAGGTCAGTGGATGATGCGGTCAACATGGGACTGCACTACATCCTGCAACCCCTGAACACCCCAGGAACGTACGCCAGGATCCTGTTCGTGGACTTCAGCTCGGCGTTCAACACCATCGCTTCTGACATCCTCCAACAGAAGCTCATCCAGCTTGCGGTGCCTGCCTCCACCTGTCAGTGGATCACCAGCTTCCTGACCAACAGGGGACAGCGTGTGAGGCTGGGGGGCATCACATCTGACACCCGGACAGCCAATACTGGAGCCCCTCAGGGGTGCGTCCTCTCCCCACTGCTCTTCTCTCTCTACACCAATGATTTCTCCTCAGGTGACTCTCCTGTGAAGCTCCTGAAGTATGCAGACGACACCACTCTCATCGGACTGATCCAGGACGGTGATGAGACTGCGTACAGACAGGAGGTGGAGCGGCTGGTCCACTGGTGTAGCCAAAACCATCTGGAGCTGAACCCGCTCAAGACCGTGGAGATGAGAGTGGATTTCAGGCGAGACCCTTCACCACTTTTACCCCTCACTATCCGCAGTAATACTATTCTCTCCACAGACACCTTCAAGTTCCTGGGAACCACAATCTCTCGGGACCTGAAATGGACCGGCCACATAGACTCTGTCCGGAAGAAGACCTAGCAGAGGCTGTACTTCCTGAGACAGCTCAAGAAGTTCAACCTGCCGCGAGAGCTTCTGAAGACCTTCTACACTGCCATCATCCAGTCTGTCCTCTGCACCTCCATCACTGTCTGGTTTGGATCGGCCTCCAAACAAGACAAGCACAGAGTGCAACGGACAATCAGGACTGCAGAAAAGATCATTGGAATCAACCTCCCATCTATCCAAGACTTGTACCTGTCCAGGACCAGGAAACGTGCAAGGAACATCTCTACAGACCCTTCTCACCCAGGTTGCAGTCTGTTTGAACTACTCCCCTCCGGACGGCGTTATAGAGCTCGGTACGCCAAAACCAGCGGACACAGAGACAGCTTCTTCCCCCAGGCTGTTGCTCTGATTAACTCACACCACTCATAGAGTCTCAGAGTCATTACTGTGCAATAACATCCTGCTCTTCACACCTTTTTGAATTTATCTACACTGTTTTTGCCATTTTTCACATGTCCTGAGTGTTGTTAGTCACCTAAATGTTGAACAGAGGGTGTGTTTTACCGAAGTCAAATTCCTTGTTTGGCATGCTCAAACATGGCGAATAAAAACTCTGAATCTTGAATATAAGGCGCACCGGACTATAAGGTGCACCATAAATGCAATCACAATATAATAACTTGAAATAGTGAAAACAATAACAATATATCAATAATGTTAATATCACACAGCACACAAAATAAACATGTAAAGCTTACTTTAATAAGTACAAAACAAAAGAGTCAGATAGATCAGTAAACTTTAATTATAAACATTAATAAATAACAAACATTAATCCAATCACAATATACTAGTACAACACTCGAAATAGTGAAAACAATAACAATATAACAATAACTCAACGTTGCTCAAACATTAATGCAATCATAATATAATAACAAAAACAATATAACAATAACTCAACGTTGCTCAAACATTAATACAATCACAATATAATAACTCGAAACAGTGAAAACAATAACAATATATCAATAATGTTAATATCACGCAACAAACAAAAAAAACATGTAAAGCTCACTTCAGTAAGTTAGTCTTCATCCACGAATCCCTTAAATTCTTCTTCTTCAGTGTCCGAATTAAACAGTTGGGTGGATACGGCATCCAACATGCCCGGCTCCGCCTCTTCGAAGTCGTCATTGTCAGAGTCGCTGCTGCTGTCTAGCACAGTTCAGTGACAATTCCTGCCCTCCTGAAAGCTCAGACAACGGTTGAGACAGAAATATCAGCCCATGCATTTACGATTCACTGGCAGATAGTGGCGTATGTCGTCCGGCGCTGTCTCCTTGTCTTGGTGAACGTGTGTTAGCCTTCTGTCATCCACTGTTCCCACGCAGTTCGCATCCTAGCTTTGAAAGCCCTGTTGACACTGATATCTAGCGGCTGGAGTTCTTTTGTCAATCCACCTGGAATGACGGCGAGTGTTGAATTAGCGCGCTTTACTTGTTTTTTGACACCATCTGTGATGTGGGCGCGCATGGAGTCATAAATCAACAGGGAGCTGTGTGAAAAAAGCCACCTGGTCTCTTCACGTATATTTCGCTCAACCACTCGCTCATCTTCTTTTCATCCATCCAGCCTTTCCAGTTGGCTTTGATGACGACGCCGGCTGGAAAGTTTTCTTTTGGCAAGGTCTTCCTCTTGAAAATAACCATGGGGGGAAGTTTCTGCCCATTAGCCTGTCAAGCGAGAACTACCGTGAAGGCTGATTTCTAGGGGTGTAAATCGCGGGTTTTTCCACGATACGATATTTGCCGACATCTTAAACCCTGCTGTGATTCATTCACGATACATCACGATATAGTGCTCTACGATCGATACATATATATATTTTTTTTTAAATAAAAAATATAGAACAATCTCCTGATTTATAACAATTCATACGCAAAATCAACAAGGTACTGCAAACTCTTTATTTAGGAAATTACAAGAGTATTGTAGTATACAAAGTGCTTATTTTAACACTGAACTTTGATGTCGTGTTTTTTCTTTAAATGTGCGTCGAGATTTGTGATCCCCGCATGGCAGGATTTACAAACTGCACGTGTCTTGTCCGTTGAGTCATCTTTTGTTTGGAATCCAAAGTGCTTCCAAAGAATGACTTGAAGCCTAAAGGGGAGCCAATTTCCTCGTCTTTTTGGACACTAGCCATAGCACCAGCCCAGGAGCCGCGTACTAGTTGCCGACTCCCCTTTCACGTGCCTGCTCTGCTCACAACACAACACGCCCCCGCACTGCTCCCGGAAAGAGGAAGCAAGCAACAATGAACTGGATTTCAAAATAAAGTCGCGTCTAATGTCCGAGGTCAAACACGGCGATATAAATCGATGTTTACGTTTAGCATCGATGCCAATAAATCGTAGAGCCTTATATCGATTAATCGATGTGTATCGATGAATCGTTACACCCCTACTGATATCTCATTCCCTGTGGTGCGAATATTTACACATATTATAATATTTATAATATTATTTGCTCCTGTTTTATCCACAGTGCGGTTCACAGGAATGTCAAAAGTGAGTGGAACTTCGTCTATGTTGATGATGTGCTCTGGCCGGATTTTCTTTTCAGTGATCTTGCTTTTGCAATATTTGCGAAAGGTGCCCAACTTTTCTTTGTAGTCTTCTGGCAGTTGCTGTGAAACAGTTGTTCGTGTGCAGAAGGAGAGATTACGTCTCTTCATAAAGTGAAAGCACCACAAAGGACCACCGTTAAAGTCATTGATTTCAAGTTCGCTTGCTAGCGCTATCACCTTAAAACCCTGTAAGACCCACCGTGGCAGATCTGCAACATTTTTTTAAAATCATTAAAAATCGTGTTTTCTTTTTTTATTGTTTTTTTTTTCACATAAACATGAGTCAGGTAGTCCTATTGTTCATTATCCATCTCTGCTATTGGCTAGAACATTGTTTTTTAAGCCCCACCCACAAGCTCTTCGGCTCACACCTCACTGGAAAGCGTGAAGGACACGTCTCTGTTACACTAGACTGGATTAATGAAACAAAAGTACCGTAATTTTGAACTATAAGTCGCTCCGGAGTACAAGTCGCATCAGCCATAAAATGCCCAAAAAAGTGAAAAAAAAAACATATATAAGTCGCTCCGGAGTATAAATCGCATTTTGGGGGGCAATTTATTCGACAAAATCCAACACCAAGAACAGTCATGAACGAGCAACAACAGGCTAAACGATAGGTATGCTAACGTGACATAAACACAAACGAAGAGCTGAGAACGGCTCTGATGTAACATTCAGAGTTATTCAAAAAACTATTACATAAATAACACGTTAATAAAACCATCTGTGTCACTCCAATTCATTAAATCCATCGATCGTCCTTTGTCAACAATGCGTGCGCGCTGCTGACGGCACTTGCACTTCAAAATATTCCACAGGCCCATATAACGATATATAAATTATATATCAAATAACTATTATATAAGCAATAGTATTATCAAACCATCTGTGCACTCTAAATCATTAAATCCATCGATCAAATTCCTCGTCCTTTGTCAACAACGCCGCGCGTGCGCCCTGACGTCAGCCTCGTCGTTATTCCACAGATCTAGTATATAACTAGATTGTAGCGTTAAAAAAAGTACAAGGAAAGACGTGGGTTTGATAAACGGCTCTTTATTTAACAAAACAAACTTCCAGGCGTGTGGCGGCGTGGACTTCCATCCACCGAGGTGGAAGAGAGATCCATAGAATAGGACTGGGCGTGCGTAAAAGCCATGACCGAGCCCCATCCACCGTCCCCGGACAGCCACCCGGCCGAGCGCCGGCCCTCGACTTCCATCCACGGAGGTGAAAGAGAGCTCCCTAGAGTAGGACCGGGCGTGCGTAAAAGCCATGTCCGAGCCCCATCCACCGTTCCTGGACAGCCACCCGGCCGAGCGCCGGCCCCAGACTTCCATCCACGGAGGTGAAAGAGAGCTCCATAGAATAGGACCGAGTGTGCGTAAAAGCCATAATAGTTTTTCAAACCTTCTGTGTCACTCCAAAAATCCTTCAAACTCTTCGTCCGCCGTGTCACTTAGAAACAAAGCCGCGAATGATTCCGGTAGTACGTGGGGTCCTTCGTCATCCCGTGATCAATCCTTGTCCTTTATGTAAACACCCGCCGCGTCGCGCTGCTGACGTCACTTGAAATTCAAATTACAGTAATCCCTTGCTACATCGCGGTTCCACTTTTTTTGGGGGGGGAAATTTTTGAAAAAAAACACATATAAGTCGCTCCTTATTATAAGTCCCCCCCACCCAAACTATGAAAAAAAAATGCGACTTATAGTCCGAAAATTACGGTAAGCTGCTTTTATATATTTTTTGGTGATCATTAGGATGTCTAGAACATGTGCATATGCTTATTTTGTTAAATATATACCCCGAATGTAAATTATTGCATGTAGTATATGTGTTGCAGATATGCAACACTGATAGAGCGTGGTAGCAAAAAAGGCCCTAATTGTGACCTGCCCAAGTGTAGTGTAAATCAGCATGGATCTTCTAGTTTATATTATTTTCTGATATATTTACACATTGTGTGTATTTGTAACATTTGTAAACAGGGGTGTAGAGGATAAATCCAAGTAAACTTGGTTTATTAACCTCTTTGTCCAGATTCCAGTCTTTGTTGACAGCCTGACAGTACCAGAGACTGAAAAGAAGGACAAACTTTGGAAGATCAGACCTTGGCTTGATTCATTCAGAGAGAACTGCCTGCAGGTGATACCAGAAGAGCACCACTCTGTGGATGAGATGATGATTCCTTTCAAGGGGTGATTCAGAAGCATCAAACAGTACATGCGAGGCAAGCCACACCCATGGGGCTTCAAAGTATGGGTGAGAACTGGAGTCTCTGGCGTGATGTGTGACTTTGATGTTTACCAAGGAAGCAACAATTGACTGCGAGCCAAATCAGAACTTGGCTTGTCTGATGATGTTGTGCTATCTTCAACACTGCCAGAAGGTCACAACTAAAAGGTCTATGCAGACAACTTCTTCACCTCTGTTCCACTGGTAGAGAAGATCCTTGATCGAGGAATACATTACGTCGGAACAGCCGGGCAGGTGTGCCTACCAAACTGCAACCTTGAAGACAAGAGTTTGAAGAAGAAGGGGAGAGGAAAACTTTGACCACAGAGTGGAGGTGAAACACAAGATTTCTGCTGTCAAATGCCAACCGAGCGGTCACACTTGTGCCATCCTTTGCTGGAACTGAGCCTGTGGAGAAGATCCAACGCTGGGACAAAGTCAACAAGGCCTACAGAGAAGTTGAAAGGCCTCACATCGTGGGCATCTACAATAAATACATGGGAGGTGTGGATTTGCTGGATTAATTCACAGCCAAATACAAGTTCCCCATGAAATCTTGCCGCTGGTACATCTTCTGGCACACCATCACCCTTGCTTTGGTCAATGCCTGGCTCATCTACAAGCGGGAATGCAAGGCTCTCGGGGTCTCTCCGAAAGAGACACTGAACCTGAGACTGTTCCAGGCACAGCTAGCATCCTCTCTTGTTCTGAAGGACACAATCAAGACTCCGAAGAGGGGACGACCATCTGCAGGCAGTGGCAGCTCAGTGACACACACTGTGACAGCAGGCTCTTTGACTGCTCAGAAGAGACCACCCTCTGGTAACGAGAATCCAACCAGCGTCCCACCCAAGAAAACATGTCCACACCCACCACCAGATGTGCGTAAGGACTTTCTTGGTCATTTCCCAATGAAAATTAAGAAGAGAGGGCGCTGCAGACACAGCCCTACAGGATACACCGAGACACAGTGTGATGTTCGTCTTTGTTTCAAAGACGACAGGAACTGTTTCTGGGATTACCACTGCTAATGAAGAAAGAAGAAGATGAAGTGGCTTGATATTTGAAGTAGTGTTAGCCTTGATTCTGCATGGACCTAGTATACTGAGCGTGACTTACAAGCCAGTGTATCTAGCCTGCTTGCATTCCGCATGTAATCCTGTTTTTATTTTGCTTCATAAAAAATAAAAACACAAAAAATATGATAAAAGTTGTCATTATTCAGGTTACATACTGTGTAAATGAACTTAGCTGTCTAACATAGGAGCAAATAAGATTACCTTGACTAGACAATGAGTAGGACCACACGAGGCCTACAGGAAATTCTGCTACCCGTCTCACCCAACGTTGCAACGTTACGTGTCCATAAAACCTTACCAAAACATGACAAATTTGCAAACACTACATTATGGTGCCCAATGGGCTCTGACAACACGATATGAAAGTTTTTTTTTTTTTAGATGTTTTACTATGTCTGGGTCTTACAGGGTTAATTCGAATAGTGGTTGTACTGACACATCGACTTGCTGCTCTTTGCTCGACAACCCACTGTTCGAGTTTGTCCTCCAACTTTGTCGATCGTGCTTTGTGCCCTCGGAAACTCTTTTTAGTCTTCTTGACTTGGCGTAGCTCGTCTTGTTGCTTCCTCCACTTCCGCATTATTGACTCGATACGTAAGTTCTCTCGCTGCTGCTCGATTCCCGTGTTCTTCGGCGTGACAGACTGCCTTGAGTTTAAACTCTGCGTCGTAGGCATGTCTCTTAGTAGGAGCCATTTTGGGGTCTTTACATAAAAGACAAATCGAAATGAAATATATATACCAGTGTGTATATCTCAGCATGCACCGTGCGCTTCTTCTACGGAAAAAAATGAAGTCGGAGGCTGCGCAGGGGTGTCCAAACCTTTTGCAAAGTGGGCGAGATTTGGTTTGATGCAAATGTCCAGGACTGTCTCACAAAATTTGAATATTGTAATAAAGTTTTTTATTTTCTGTAATGCAATTAAAAAAAACTAATGTCATTGTCACGAGTGGGTGCCGCCGGCCGCTCGGCCACACCCCCCTATCACCGCAATCACCGGCACCTGGCGCTGGCTCATCAGGATGGCTATATTAGCGCGACCAATGCAACTCCAGTTGTCAGCTTGGCTCGTCATGTCCTTGTCAGCATTAATCTTGACTCCCCGTTTCCTGGTGGTTCGGTCCTTGTCTTGTCAGTCCTGTCCCGTTTTTGCAGCAGCAGTCGCCCGCTCCAGAAGCGTCCTGTCAGCAGCCTGCCCACGCTCATGAGAAGCCCAGTCGAGTGCTCCTTCTCCTAAATCGCCATCCAGCCACCCACGCCCAGCTCAAACACCCTCGCCCGTCCACTGCTCCAAGACTCCATCGATCCCCTTTCCCTTTCACAATAAAGTCTGGTCGCTTTGCACATGACTGTACTGTCCGATCCTTACAGTCATACATTCTGGATTCATTACAAATCAACTGAAATATTGCAAGCCATTTATTAATTTAATTTTTGTTTTTTAATCGCATTACAGAAAATAAAGAACTTTATCACAATATTCTAATTTTCTGAGACAGTCCTCTATAGGGGCCGACCATTCGCACCAAAATTCGACGAACCATTACCATTGTGAATGAACTTGTAAATATGTAACTATATCCTTTACTATACCCTTTGCAGATAGGTTGATATTGCCAATGAGAATCTGTTGTCAATTGCACTACCAGAAAAGTTAAAGAATAAAATAATAACAAATTAACAATTTTATGAAAGTTGAATACAATTTTTAATAGATGTATTAAGTTTGTTTTATTGTTGTATGAATAAGAAGGGTGATATTGGTGTTTGTGACTGCAGTAAAAAGGCCAGGTTACATCATGTCAGATTTTTAATCCAAATCAAATCATTCTCCATTTTTTTTTTTAATTTCAACTTCAGACGCAACAAATTACTTTATAATCACAAAATAATGACCCATAGTCTTTTTCATGATTCATAGTCTTCAGTGGGCCACTTATGATTAATTTTATGAGACAATGCTTCGGGCCAGTTTAAATTTAGACGTGGGCCGCAATCTGGTCCATATATAAGGCACACCGGACTATAAGGCGCACTGTCGGCTTTTGAGAAAATTTGAGGATTTTAGGTGCGCCTTATAGTCTGGACAATACGATACATACTTCGCATTGATGATAAAAAATATTTTATTGTAGTTATTTGTAAGAAAGTGTTTACTTCTCTTTGTTAAACAAATGTTTGGGCCTGAAAACAGGTTTTGTTTTTTGGTTTTAATTGATGTTATACATGTATAATAATGGTAATAAAATAAAGGCTTACTCTTTCACAGATTTCACCTATCATAGGTTCTTTTTGGAACCAGCGAAAAACGAGGGATTACTGTATAGAAAACACGTCAAGGGAACAAAAAAATTCATCTTTACTGGCTGTCTACCTTATGCACAAAAACAAACTTGTCACAGTTTTGTGGATCTTAATGAGACAACAATTAAGTAATGACACTATTCAGTTGTATGAAATAACTAAATAAAATAAGAACATGGACATCAATGTCTAAATCGGTGGCAACATAAATGAGTACAACCCTACGAAGTGAAACCATTCGAAATGGTGTCCTGTAAATGTTTTGTGTTGGGGACTGCCTTATAACTTGGACATAGAGCTTCACAAGTTGATACCGGACTTCTTCCACTCCTCAGTGACATCGGGAAGTGGTCGATGCTAGATACTTTGTGTTTCTTCACCTTTCTTTTTAGCAGGCATTTTGAACCGGTGGTCCGCGGCCCTCCAGTGCAGATGGTCCGTAAAATTGGAAATGGAAAATAATTGTAAGATTTTTAAAAATACAATTGAATTATTATTAAAACTTGATTCATTTTCCAGCTAATTTTTTGAATCATTTACCCATCCAAATGATGTCAAATGTAACTGAGATTCCCAAAATAGACACACAAATACTAGATGCAAATAAATAGCCTGTATAGGTCTCTCTTCCTTCGGTGCAAAATAAAAGAATCCTCCGTTCTTCACCTGAGCCTGGCTCACCTAGAGGAGAGGAACACCCACGTGCGGTTGCTGTTCCTGGACTTCAGTTCAGCGTTTAACACAATCATTCCACAGCATCTGGTTGGAAAACTGGAACGCCTGGGCTTCAGCACCCCCCTTCGGAACTGGCTGCTAGACTTCCTCACCAACAGACCTCAGTCAGTCCGGGTCGGACAGAACACCTCAGAGGTCATCACCCTCAGCACAGGCTCCCCTCAAGGCTGCGTCCTGAGCCCCCTGCTGTTCACCCTGATGACACACGACTGCGTCCCCAGGTTCACCACCAATCACATCGTGAAGTTTGCAGACGACACAACGGTGGTGGGCCTCATCAGTGACATCGACGACCTGGACTACAGAGAGAAGGTGGAGCAGTTGGTGGCCTGGTGCAGAGACAATGGCCTGATCCTGAATGTGGAGAAGACAAAGATCATCGTCGACTTCAGGAAGAACCAGCCCAGCCTCACCACGCTCCACTGATCATCAACAGCTCAGCTGTGGAGGTGGTCAGCAGCACTAAATTCCTGGGGGTCCACATCACACCTCACCTGGACTGGGAACACTACGACACTGGTAAAGAGGGCACAGAAGCACTTGTACCGTTTTTTTCCTTGTATAATGCGCAAAATTTAACCAATTTATTGTCCTAAAATCTGGGGTGCGCATTATACATGGGTACAATTTTTTTATAATTAATTAATTAATTTATTTATTTTTTAATTTTTTTATTTTATTTTTTTTAAGAAAGTCATGGTACAACAAAACCAACAACAGGACTGACAGACAAAGTCGTGGAACAAAAAGACAGGGTGACATTACCAAAGACAGGAACAGACATCATGACAGTAACACATGCAATGATCCGACGGTGAGCGAGGGGCAGACAGGACTTAAATACAAAACACGTTACATCGATTGAGGTGACACAGGAAGAGAGGGGCGACGCGAACAGAAACTATGGCAACCTAGACACCTAGCAAAACTGGGGACGAGACATGACAAATCTCCCTCGAAATAAAACTTGAAATCACCTTTCTTCTTGTTTGTTGTCAATCGCGCATCGCATTCAGCCATCCTGCCCAACACACGTAGTCAGTAAAATTCATAATTGACGACACATCGTTTGATGCGATGGTGCAATCCTTGATGGTGTGTTATTGTCAAATATTGTTTGTTTTTCACGTCCGCACGCCTTTTTCACATGTCCGCATGGATCGCGGTGGTGCCTTTACGGGCAGTCGGAGAAATCAACGCCAACAAAAAAAATACATCCATTTAAGACCATACCAAAGACTATAAAAATGGGACCCATTGCCTCCCTGCGTGTGTGACGATCATTGGGACTTAAAAAAAAAAAAAAAAATTAAAAAAAAAAAAATTATATATTTTTTTTTTAAAAATTGGGTGCGTATTATACATGGGTACAGGCTTTTTTCCAGCATCAACATGCCATTTTTAGGGTGCGTATTATACATGGGGGCGCATTATACACGGAAAAAAACGGTACTTCCTGCGGAGGATGAGGAGAGCCCACCTGCCCCCACCCATCATGAGGACGTTCTACCGAAGCACCATAGAGAGCATTCTGACAAGCTGTCTCCCGGTGTGGGGTGGGGGTTGCAGCGCATCCGATTGGAAGAACCTAAGGAGAGTGGTGAGGACCGCAGAGAGGATCATCGGGGCTCCTCTTCCCTCCATTCAGGACTTGTCATCCCAGCGCTGCGTGTCCCGAGCCCGTAATATTATCAGTTACCCATCACACCCCCACCAAGGACTGTTCTCCCTGCTAGCCTCTGGGAAGAGGTTTCGCAGCATCCGCTGCAGATCCACCAGGTTCTGCAACAGTTTTTTCCCTACTGTCGTCAGACTGTTGAACAGTCAACTTAGCATTCCTCTGCGCACTTTGTAAATACTGTTTTTGTTTCCTGCACTGTGTGCATACTATACCACTGCTGTACTTTATACTTATCTTATTTCATATTTATATAGAAATGTCACTTTTTATTCAGCCGAAATATCATTTCATTGTTGAGAGCTGTATGCAACGAAATTTCGTTTTGTGTGCACCAAGTGTTTACAAAATGACAATAAAGTCTGTCTAAGTCTAAGTCTAATGTTCCGCCAAAGAAGTGGTCCCCGAGTTGCTTCTTGGTTATAATGGTGGTTCCTTGGACAAAACCAGTTGAAAAGCCCTGCTTTTTTGGCTGTCCCACAGGTCTTCCATTAGGTTTCGATATCGATTTGTCCTTGGTCATTTTCTGTTTGTTTTTGCAAGCCATACTTGTTGCTTCTCTCCTCACTTGGTAGTTGCCACCCACGGTGTAGATCAAACGGACAAACTACTGCCCCACGGGCCGAATGTGGCCTGCGGGGCCGTTTAATCCGGCCCGCCAAACCTGAATACATTGTATTATTAAACTTTTTTTACTCACCATTTTCCCTGCAATGTCTGCCTTTCCCCAGTAGATGCGGAAACGCCTGCCCGTGGATCTACTCTCAGAAGCCATGTCAGAAAGCTCTGTACGTGCTCACAAGTGCATGTACGTACTCAGTAGTACGGACCTCTGTGCTCTATTTCCTGGGCTGTGGGCTGTGCATTCTCGAAATCCGTGCGCTGAGCTTTCAGATGCAGTTTTACGCCAAAGCCACCCACAAACCTTACCCTGACATCCTTCCATTAAAATGAGTGGCCCAAGGAAAAGTGTTTAAAAAGGAGTGGACAATTATTTGGCTCGACCTATGTGTGTGAGCAGATGTTCAGCCACATGAACATCAACAAAGTCTGTCACAGATTTAGGTTAACGGACCAACACCTCAAATTTTACTCCAGACTATGATGCACAAGCAAAGAAAGGAGACACTGAAAATGAAGGGGAGTTTCTCTAGTTTGTGTAAAAAAAAAAAAAAAGCATTTTGCCTCACCGGCCATGGCAAAGTCCTAACTGCGGCCAACGGCAATCGGCGGCAACTCTTTGGGACATGAACCGCAATCGGCGGCAACTCAGGGGACATGAACCGCAATCGGTGGCAACTCTGGGGACACGAACGGCAATCAGCGGCAACTCTAGGGACACGAACCGCAATCGGCGGCAACTCTAGGGACACGAACCGGAATCGGCGGCAACTCTAGGGACACGAACCGGACTCGGCGGGAACTCTGGGGACATGAACCGCGCTCGGCAGCAACTCTGGGGACATGAACTGCACTCGGCGGCAACTCTGGGGACACGAACCACAATCGGCGGCATACGAAAAGTCAGAGCCGCAATCGGCGGCATTTGGAAGTCCGGACCGCGATCAGCGGCATTCGGAAGGCGGAGCAGTGCGCAGCGGCAAGAGCCACCACGCGCCGCAGTGGGAGCGGGGCCAGGAACGATCGCGGGTCCGGCGCAGCTGGCATGAAGTCTGGCGACACCCGTGGGTACTGCGACGCTGGGCTGGATCCCGATGCCGGAGGCGAGTCTGATGGCGCCGGGAGGCACTCCGATGGCGGCCGCGGGTCCGGCGTCGCTGGAGTGAAGTCCGATGGCGGCCGCGAAGCCCATGGGGCTGGAACATGCTCGGACGACGGACGTGGATCGGGCGTCGCAGCGGGAGCTGATGGTGGAGTGGGGTCCAAGCGCTGGTCGGATCATTCTGTCACAGATCGGATGGAGCAGGGCGACCAAATGCAGCTTGGACCAGGGTTTATTTAGGGGAAACCTGCCTTCACTTTTATTTTGAAGGATCCATGATGATGTAAAAAAATGACCCATGTGACCAGAAATGTGAACTCAACTTTTTTTCTTTTCCCGCTGTTTCTGTCAAAAAAAAAAAAAAAAATTGTACCCATGTATAATGCGCACCCCAGATTTAAGGAGAATAAATTACCGTTTTTTTCCATGTATAATGCGCAAAATGTAACTAATTTATCGTCCTAAAATCTAGGGTGCGCATTATACATGGGTAAATTT
Organism: Syngnathus typhle; assembly: GCF_033458585.1. Taxonomy (NCBI): domain Eukaryota; kingdom Metazoa; phylum Chordata; class Actinopteri; order Syngnathiformes; family Syngnathidae; genus Syngnathus; species Syngnathus typhle. The sequence continues at coordinate 14,841,196 of NC_083740.1, forward strand.
TTTTTTTTTTTTAAGGAGAAAATCTCCCTCGAAATAAAACTTGGAATCACCTTTCTTCTCTTTTATTGTCAATCGCGCATCACATTCAGCCATCCTGCCCAACACAGTCAGTAAAATTCATAATTAACAATACACCGTTTGATGCGATGATGCAATCCTTGATGGTGTGTTATTGTCAAGTATTGTTTGTTTTTTAATCTCCATCGCAAACCGGATATCATACGGAGGCCGCCAATACAGATGCGCAGAACGGATGCGCAAGACACGTCAGCTATATACTAAAGAGTGAGAGTTCAGTTCTAAACCTAAATGCGTATTACAGGTACCGTTTTTTTCCTGTGATTAGTGCGCCCCCATGTATAATACGCACCCTAAAAATGGCATGCTGATGCTGGAAAAAAGCCTGTACCCATGTATAATACGCACCCAATTTTTATGAATTTTTTTCAATTTTTTTTTTTTTTTTTTTTTTTTTTAAGTCCCAATGATCGTCACACACGCAGGGAGGCAATGGGTCCCATTTTTATAGTCTTTGGTATGGTCTTAACTAGGCTGGATGTAATTTTTTTTGTTGGCGTTGATTTCTCCGACTGCCCGTAAACGCACCACCGCGCTCCATGCGGACGTGAAAAAGGCGGCTCTGTATGGGAGAGAGGTTGAAGAGGAATAAAAACACCCTTGGAAACCAAAACTTGCCCCTCGTCGTGACTCGGAGCCGCAACAAATGTTTCGGATTTGTGTAGGGTACATTGTGACAGCAAACGAGCAGGGGATCGAGCAAGCGTCTGATACGAGAGCATTGCGGTCGCATGGAGCGTGTTTGAAGTGAACAGCAGAGAAGAAAGGAACAAGGCAAAGTGTTGTGAAATAAAATGCACAGAACGGATGCGCAAGACACGTCAGCTATATAAAGAGCGAGAGTTGTTTTCTTCCTATTAGTTTCAATTCACAGTTTAATTAGCAGTTTCAATCAGCAAATAACAAAATGCGTATTACAGGTAATATTTTATTTCACAACACTTTGCCTTGTTCCTTTGGTCTCTGCTGTTCATCCTAAAACACAAAGGCGCTCTTTAAGCAATGCGACAGTGAGCGCCCGGCGCGCTGCGGTTGCGCGACCGCACCAAATTAAGCTCCCTGCGCAGTGCGCACTGAGGTCCACTTAAATTTTAGAAAGTACATCAGGACAGAAAATATCTTCTAAATTTCAGCGACGGCTCTGTCACAATAATCGACCAGCGCGGTGCAGTTGGGCGGTCGGCGGCGCGCTACGGTTGAGCGTTCTCTCTCGCGCTCTCTCTCTCGCTCTCTCTCGCTCTCGCACACACGCAAACTGGATATCATACGGAGGCCGCCATTACAGATGCGCAGAACGGATGCGCAAGACACGTCAGCTATATAAAGAGCGAGAGTTCAGTTCTCTACCTAAATCCGTATTACAGGTAATATTTTATTTCACAACACTTTGCCTTGTTCCTTTCTTCTCTGCTGTTCACGTCAAACACGCTCCATGCGACCGCAATGCTCTCGTATCAGACGCTTGCTCGATCACCTGCTCGTTTGCTGTCTGTCACAATGTACCCTACACAAATCCGAAACATTTGTTGCGGCTCCGAGTCACGACGAGGGGCAAATTTTGGTTTCCAAGGGTGTTTTTATTCCTCTTCAACGTCTCTCCCATACAGAGCCGCCTTTTTCACGTCCGCACGGAGCGCGGTGGTGCGTTTACGGGCAGTCGGAGAAATCAACGCCAACAAAAAAAATTACATCCAGCCTAATTAAGACCATACCAAAGACTATACAAATGGGACCCATTGCCTCCCTGCGTGTGTGACGATCATTGGGACTTAAAAAAAAAAAGAAATTTAAAAAAAAAAATTAAAAATTTTTTGTACCTATGTATAATGCGCACCCCAGATTTTAGGACAATAAATTAGTTAAATTTTGCGCACTATACACGGAAAAAAACGGTAATATTTTATTTCACAACACTTTGCCTTGTTCCTTTTGTCTCTGCTGTTCACTTCAAACACGCTCCATACGAACACAATGCTCTCGTATCAGACGCTTGCTCGATGACCTGCTCGTTTGCTGTCACAATGTAGCCTACACAAATCTGAAACATTTCTCCGCTATCGAGTTTGCTAGCGCATGCGCAGTGATACTGACCGGCAGAATAACATCCGGTTGTTCCCAAAGATTATCTTTTTTCTGAAATAATTTTACGTTTACGGACTTAAGTAGGAGTCAAAATTTGGGTGCGTATTATACATGGGTACAGGCTTTTTTCCAGCATCGAAATGCCATTTTTAGGGTGCGTATTATACATGGGGGCGGATTATACATGGAAAAAACGGTAGTTAAATTTTGCGCATTATATATGGAAAAAACTGTAATTTTTTGAGATAGGATTTTTGAGTTTTCTTACGTTGTATGCCATAATCACCAATATTAAAATAATAAAAGGTTTGCAATATTTCAGTTGATTTGTAATGAATCCAGAGTGTGTCATTTTTGTTTCTTTAATTGCCTTACAGAAAATAAAGAACTTTATCACAATATTCTAATTTTCTGAGACAGTCCTGTTCAGTAAAAACTACAAAACAAACTGACAAATAACTCGTTTTCAAATCAGATGAATAAAAACTGGTCAAATATATATAAAAAAAAGAAGATATTATTAAAAGTGAAGACAATTTGCAATTCTAGTAATGACACGAATTTGATGCACAATTTGTCTTCGTGGCGGGCCGTATCTGGCCCCCGGGCCTTGAGTTTGACACCTGTGCCCTAATCCATGAATAATCTTTGTTTTCAGGTCATTTCTCAGTTGTTTTGAGGCTCCCATGTTACCACTCTACAAAGAAGATGCAAAGAGGAGAACAACTTACAACTGGCCACCTTAAATACCCTGAACTAAAGAATAATGGTCAAAATACCTTCAACCAGAATCCAGATTCTCATTGGAAGCTAAGGAAGCGTTTCACGGCAGTAATTTCTGCAAAAAGAGGATGTTTCTGTTGGAGTGCCCAAATTTACGCACCTGCCTATTTTTGTTCAAGTAATGATTGCACACTTTCTGTAAATCCTATAAACTTAATTTCACTTCTTAAATATCACTGTGTTTTTCTGCTATATGATAGATTTAACTGAAATTGCTGATCCAAAACACCAATACCGTAATTTTGGGTGGGGGGGGCGACTTATACTCAGGAGCGACTTATATATGGGTTTTTTTTTCAAAAATTTTATAAAATAAGTCGCACCGGAGTATAAGTCGCACCAGCCATAAAATGCCCAAAAAAGTGAAAAAAAACATATATAAGTCGCTCCGGAGTATAAGTCGCATTTTGGGGTCAATTTATTCGACGAAATCCAACACCAAGAACAGTCATGAACGAGCAACAACAGGCTAAACGATAGGTATGCTAACGTGACATAAACACAAACTAAGAGCTGAGAACGGCCCTGACGTAAAATTCAGAGTTATTCAAAAAACTATTGCATAAATAACGCGTTAATAAAACCATCTGCGTCACTCCAATTCATTAAATCCATCAATCGTCCTTTCTCAACAATGTGTGCACGCCGCTGACGGCTCTTGCACTTCAAAATATTCCACAGGCCCATATAACGATATATAAATTATATATCAAATAACTATTATATAAGCAATAATGTTATCAAACCATCTGTGCGCTCTAAATCATTAAATCCATCGATCAAATTCCTCGTCCTTTGTCAACATCGCCGCGCGTGTGCCCTGACGTCAGCCTCGTCGTTATTCCACAGATCTACTATATAACAATATTGTAGCGTTAACAAAGTTCAAGGAAAGACGTCTGTTTGGTAAACGGCTCTTTATTTAACAAAACAAACTTACAGGCGTGTGGCGGCGTGGACTTCCAGCCACGGAAGTGGAAGAGAGCTCCATAGAATAGGACTGGGTGTGCGTAAAAGCCATGACCGAGCCCCATCCACCGTCCTCGGACAACCACCCAGCTGAGCGCCGGCCCTCGACTTCCATCAACGGAGGTGAAAGACAGCTCGGTAGAGTAGGACCGGGCGTGCGTAAAAGCATTGTCCGAGCCCCATCCACCGTCCCTGGACAGCCACCCGGCCGAGCGCCGGGGCCCGACTTCAATCCACGGAAGTGAAATAGAGCTCCGTCGAGTGACGCGCGACGTCGCGGTCGCGCGTCAGCAGCGCGACGTCGCGTCAGCAGCGCGGCGGTTGGTTACATAAAGGACAAAGATTGACTCGACGAGCTGCTGCTGACGCGACGTCGCGCTGCTGTCGTCACTTGAAATTCAAATTACAGTAATCCCTTGCTACATTGTTTATCGCGGTTTCACTTTTTTTAACATTTTTGAAAAAAAAACCCATATATAAGTCGCTCCTGAGTATAAGTCGCCCCCCCACCCAAACTATGAAAAAACACGCGACTTATAGTCCGAAAATTACGGTAATTCATAAAGGAAAATCATGAAAATGATCAGGGGTGCCCAAACTTTTGCGTACGACTATATAAGACGCTCTGCATTATAAGACACACTGTGGTTTTTTGAGTAAATTTTAAGTTTTTAAGTGCGCCTTAAAGTGTAGAAATTACGATACTGCTGGGAGTGGCAGTAGAGTGCATAACTGCAAACATGAGTGAAGAAAGGGGTGTGTGGGTGTAGAGAGAAAGCATTGACTAGGGTGCTGAAGGACTGGGGCACATGAAATGAGTTTGAAACTCATATTTTTCCTTCTCGTCGAAAGTCGAAAGATAGATTTGAACCTTTCTTAAGATGTCATTAAATGTACACCTTTAAATCCCTTTATAACAGTCTTATGACTGTTTATCTTGTTAAAATAAAGTAGAAATATTTTAACCTTCCATTAAGATGTCATTACATGTTTTTACATAATCTAATCAATTTGACGGATTAATGTCATGTTTAGATATGTCAGCTATTTACATTTATCGTAGGTTATGTTCCCTTGTTTATGTCAAGTTGTCATGACAAGGACATCTTAAACCATGTCAACTTAGCATCAAAAGCAGGGCTGTGGACTCGGTCGGATTTTTGCACCAAGTCCGAGTCCGGCCTCTTGACCATGAGTCCGAGTCCGGCTGTCCATTTTTTCTGTTAATTCATGTGACTGCTTAGTCTTTATTCAAGGCTAATTTAGATCAAAATCTAAATAATTACAATAGTTTTGTGATGGCTTTGTCTTTATTAAACATATAAACAAATACAATAAACAGATACTTTCAAGTTTTAATCATTAATTACACCATTATAGCTCAGACATTTATCTAAACACAAATAATTAGTGACGACCCCTTATTTGGAAAGCGAAAAACCCATGTCGTACGGCGTCAGCACTATGTTGTTTTCAATAAAAACATGAAGAACTCACGTTTGCGTCAGTCAATTTTAATTTTTATAAAGGATTATTCTCATTTGATGCCATCCGCGTTCTGCCATTGAAGCGGGGTGCATTCAAAGACCAGTCGTACAGACGGAACACTCATTCACTTCACCAAAACGCAACAATATAATTACGTGAGCTCTTTGCATAAAGCTCGATGCAAAGAAACTCCTCTTTTTGGGTACAGGCTACAAGGAGTATATATTACAAAGGAGACTTTATACTTAATTGTGATCATCATTCATCCATCCATCCATTTTATTTTATTACTCAGGTATTTTCAAAGCAAATTAATATTGTTGCATTTATTAATTTGCTTTAACATGACAGCGCAATATAATTAAAAGCTGACATGATAGCAATGTCAAACGTGTTCATTTAAGAAAAAGCCACACACGTTTTGTGATCAAATCTTTCATAACGAGAATGATTTGAGTGAATTGATTTTACAATTTTTATCCCCCCTCCCCACCATCTGTCACTTTGCTTGGGACAAAAGGAGCCTTCAGAACTGAAATTTCTTCTCAATTATTCATTCAAATCAATTCACTCAAATCATTCTCGTTATGAAAGATTTGATCACAAAACGTTTCCGTCTGTACGACTGGTCTTTGAATGCACCCCGCTTCAATGGGAGAACGCGGATGAATTTAAAGTCATCAAATGAGAATAATCCTTTATAAAAATTAAAATTTACTGACGCAAACGTGAGTTCTTCAAGTTTTTATTGAAAACAACATAGTGCTGACGCCGTACGACATCGGTTTTTCGCTATAATTCGGTATAATTCGAGGTAGTCCACCCTCACCCAAAGTTAAGGTTTCATGGGAATATTATTGTCATAATTGTCTGGACCATATATGATAATTGTTTAATGGTAGTTATTGATAGATCTTGAAGATGTCAAGTCATAGGTGCATAAGACTATGTTGGTCACATTCATGCATATAGCACGTTCATTGTAAGAGGGGAAGAGATGTTGTGTATTTTGGGCTAACTCATATTCTGTAGTAGAAAAAACGTAAGTGGGACGGGCATTCTGTGTTGTTGTGGTACGCCCTGTGAACGCACTGTGAGTAAGGAATAAAGCAGTTATCATTCACGTCGTTGTCCGACCTATTCTTGCTATCTAAGAACCTGGAAAATAGTAAGGATATAACATATATCACGGGTCATTACGACGAGTTTGGTGGAGTTTTTACTGCTTCTTCCAACTCCTACCGCGCTGACTGTAACCTGCCACTCTCTGGCTGCGTCTTGCCTCTTTTTTTTTATTGTCGGACTCGGTGGACTCGGTCAAAATCAGCACCGAGTCCGAGTCCGGCAAAAATGACCGAGTCCGAGTCCCCGAGTCCGAACCGAGTCCACAGCCCTGATCAAAAGTGACATATGTGAAATTGTCATGACAACGACATTTGAAACAATGTCAACTTTGCATCAAAGTGACATAGTTTTTCGAACGACACGACACAGTGACATCTGTCATAAGGATTCATTCATGTTGATGCCGGATGTCATGTTTAGCTTCTATGACAGTCTTATGAACAAAATACAAATAAAGTGTTACCAAGTTTGCTAAATAACTGTCATAAAGCCAACGCTATTGATGATGGAATCACAGTTGATAATTAATTTGCAGGGTCTGGCAAAATGATCTGACACATTTGTAGGTTTAATAAAATGCAAATAAATTAAAGAACCAAAAAAGTTTTTTTTTTTTTCGAAAAGTACAATAATGCCATTTTGTTTTGCTTAAGCATAACTTGGACCACGATGAGCACCATCAAACATGCACACAACAGCCAAACCAGTATCTCACCTGTCCATAACCTGAGATTGCAACAAGTGCTGTAGACAAAAAAAGTTAAGCAATTCATACAAATCAAAATACATCATATCATTGAATAGAGACGTGAATAGAATTGACTCTAGTTTTGAAGAATTGGTTGCGGATTAAGGATTTTATGCCACTCTTTATTGTGATACAGCCTAAATTGATATTCTAAATTGGAAATTTGGAACAGTCTTAATACATTTTGCCTTCAATAATTGCTATGGGCGCCATGGTGGAGCTGTGGTAAGCACGTCCACCTGACGGCGCAGAGGTTACGAGTTCAATTTCAGCTCCGGTCTTCCTGTGGGGAGTTTGCATGCGCTCTTCATTCAAGATTCAAGAGTTTTTTATTCGCCATGTTTGAGCGTGCCAAACAAGGAATTTGACTTCGGTAAAACACACCCTCTGTTCAACATTTAGGTGACGAACAACACTCAGGACATCTGAAAAATGGCAAAAACAGTGTAGACAAATTCAAAAAAGGTGTGAAGAGCAGGATGTTATTGCACAGTAATGACTCTGAGACTCTAAGAGTGGTGTGAGTTCATAAGAGCAACAGCCCGGGGGAAGAAGCTGTCTCTGTGTCTGCTGGTTTTGGCGTACCGAGCTCTATAACGCCGTCCGGAGGGGAGTAGTTCAAACAGACTGCAACCTGGGTGAGAAGGGTCTGTAGAGATGTTCGTTGCACGTTTCCTGGTCCTGGACAGGTACAAGTCTTGGATAGCTGGGAGGTTGATTCCAATGATCCTTTCTGCAGTCCTGATTGTCCGGTGCAGTCTGTGGTTGTCTTGTTTGGAGGCCGATCCAAACCAGACAGTGATGGAGGTGCAGAGGACAGACTGGATGATGGCAGTGTAGAAGGTCTTCAGAAGCTCTCGCGGCAGGTTGAACTTCTTGAGCTGTATCAGGAAGTACAGCCTCTGCTGGGTCTTCTTCCGGACAGAGTCTATGTGGCCGGTCCATTTCAGGTCCCGAGAGATTGTGGTTCCCAGGAACTTGAAGGTGACACGCCGTCTGGGCCCGGTGCCTTCCTGGTCTTTTGTCTCCGGAACATCTGGCGCACTTCCTGGTTCAAGAGTCCTAAAGCTGCAAAAGCCGCAGAGTGGTATCCATCCTTGATCACGGTGTAGCAGTGGTCCAGAGTCTGTGCCCCTCTGGTGGGACACGTTACGTGCTGTCTGTATCTGGGGAGTTCGTGTGTGAGGTTCACCCTGTTAAGATCACCCAGAACAATGATTAGTGAATTTGGTAGAAGTTTCTCCATGTCTGTTACCTGGTCAGCCAGCATCTGCGTGGCTTCACTCGCACGTGTGTGTGGTGGAATGTAAACAGCCGCCATGACGATTGAGGAGAACTCCCGTGGTGAATAGAACGGGCGGCAGTTTATGAAAAGTGTTTCTAGGAGAGGGCTGCAAAACTCTTTCAACACCGTGACATCAGTACACCAACGTTCATTAATGTAGAAACAGAGACCACCTCCCTTTGATTTTCCGGAGAGCTCCGGGCTGCGGTCTGCACGAGTTAGCCGAAACCCCGCTAGCTCCACGGCGTGGTGTGGGGTTTGTTCGCTGAGCCGCGTTTCAATGAAGCACAGCGCGGCGGATCTGCTGAAGTCCGTGTTCCTTGAAGTGAGGAGCAGCAGTTCGTCCATCTTGTTCGCCAGGGAGCGGACATTCGCCAGATGAATTGACGGTAGGGCAGAACGGAACCCTCTCTGCCTCAGCTTTACGAGTGCTCCGGCTCGTTTTTCCGCGCCGCCGTCGCGCTAGCTTGTGTAGCACCGCCGCTCCGGCTAGAATCTCCAACAAACAGTCTGAATCAGAGAGAACAGGAGAGAAAATACCAGAAGAAGACTGTCCGATGTTTAACAGCGCTTCTCTGGTGATCCGGGATGGACAGCAGAGGACACAGAAAACACACAAAATAAGACAAAGAAACAGAGACTCACCGTGGCTGCCATTCGCGGCGCCATCATATGACGTCATGACTGCGTGAGTTCCCACTCGGTACTCTGATCTCGTCCCACATCCTCAAAACATGCATGGTAGGATGATTGAGCACATTAATTTGTCCATAGGTGGGGCTTTGAGTGCGGATGGTTGTTCTATGTGTGCCCCGTGATTGGCTAGCAACCAGTTAAGGTTGTCACCCGCCTATTGCCCGAAGTCAGCTGGGATAGGCTCCAGCACGCCCGTAACCCTCGTCAGAAGAAACAGTTCAGAAAATGGATATTTGCTATTTTCTAATATTAAAACTATGATCAAGTGCCGAGTGAGTGGCCCTTTTCATCACAGTATGTGAAGATGAAATGGCTGAAAAGGTAACATATTAAAAGCTGAATAACATTACTAATTACAGAATTTTTTTTAAGATTCTTCAATTGTTAGATAATATCACCAAAAACCAATTTGAAGGACTTTTCCAAGCTGAGAAAAAAAGAAAAAATCTAAAGATTAACACTCAAAATCTTTAATGGTAAATATTAATAGACTAGCTTAAGCTGTCAGATCATTGTAATAGAATTTTAAAAAACAGGATAAAGGCAAAATTTTCATAATTCTCCTTTTGTAAAATTTGAACTGAAGTATAGGGAGGTGGTTGCACGATAGTGCAAAGGCATAATATTCTCCCTCAGCATTGAGGCGATTTCCCCAAATTGTTTATGAGTGGATTGGTGAAGTGATGCAAAAACTGGATAACACCACATTTCCTCCTGGCATGTTGTCAAACAAATTGCAACTACAGCATCTATCATCAATATTTATTAGTTTTCAATTTGTCAGAGACTTCACCTTGCACAGGCGTGCAAGGCAATTTTATGTTGGTAGGGTACATTAATAACTGTAAAGATGTCACATAGGACAAGAGACAAGTTACAATTAAGATGTTTTGCATCAGTTGAGAGCAATGTTCATCTGACAATGATTACACGGCATGGGTGATCGCTTTGCATTTTAGTCTTTTTGTTGTTGCATTTCTGTTTCCTGCTCCATCATCCACATGTCCCAAATAAAATTTCCAATTGTTTTATGAGGGAAATATGAAAATACAAAAAGCAAATATAGCTCAGTGTTTTTCCCCCATCAATTCACTGTATGCTGAGAGAGTGAGTGCAGTGTGCAATTGCTCACACATGGAGCTTACATCCAGACTTCAGTACGAAAATAGTCCTATTTCTTGCATTAAGGCTTTGTGAAAGTAAATCAAAGATGTTTGTGTATTTATGTATTTATTTGGTTATCTCAAGTTATATGAAGTTCTAAATATCTTTTACAACCACAATAGGCCGGGAAATTTATTTTTGTTAGTACCGGCTGAAAAAGAAGGCACAATATTTTACATTTTTAATTACCTGTTTGATGGGAAAGTTCAATCTGAAAATCATTTGAATACAAAACTGAAACCCCTTTTATCAAACACAACAAAATGAGGTCATACTCTAACAATATAATTTAATGTAAGGGAGAGTGGGGTAATTTGTGCCAAGGGGCAAGTAGTGCCACCCCTGTTTTCCAGAAACCAGAGAAGAAGTTGGTCATGTGACAGGGCTCGAAACTAACGATTGCCCGATTGCCCGGGGCAAGTAGCGATGGCAGACGGGCAAGTAGAATTTTTCCTCACTTGCCCGAACTTGCCCTGCCATAATACCATGTTTTCAAGCTGTAAAAAGACGATTTTGTGCATAATTTCTCGCAACTTCTGCCGCTTCTGGTCCGACATTTTGTTTTCTAGGGAGCGGTTAGTTTCTCGTGTAAGTCTGCAATACATTGATAACGGCAAAGCGCTTCGTAATTAAATGCATGCTCCCTCACCCGTCCCTGGCTCTTCTGCGCCTGCGCACCAGCAGAGCTTGTTTCCGGTTGGCGCAAATAAGGCAAAACTTATAGTGTTGTCTTTTTTATTGCAAAAATGTGTCGGGCAAGTAAAAATTCACTCCAAAAAAATTCGGGCAAGTAAAATTTTGTTTCGGGCAAGTAAAATTTTCTCCAACTTGCCCGAGGGCAACTTGGGCAAAAAATAAGCTTCGAGCCCTGTGTGACCACCTATTTTTGAAGGGGCATCCATTTCACTCATCCTGCAGAGAAGGGAGACACATGGCTTGAGAGGTAAGCACATTTGAGTTAAAAAAAAAATTGCCCTCAAAAGTAAAATTTCTATGATTAAGGTTTTTTGATTGCTGTGTTTGAACAATTATAAACAACTTTGAAAACAGTTCACACATGTTTTAGCACAGCATAAGTCCATAGAGTTAGCATGATGCTTGCTCAAAACAGCAGGGGTATGTATTTTTTTTCCCAAAATGGTGGGTCTGGGGTAATTTGTGCCAAAGGGCCTGGGGTAAGTTGTGCCACAAAAGAAACAGGCTGAAAAGAAGAGTTTAAGGAGTGGAAATAAGAAGGGGAGCCTGAAAGGGTCAAAGCAAAACAAATCCAAAAAGAAAGTGCTCCCCAGTAGCTAAGAAGAAAGTGACGCTCAGCTTCCACTTAGTGATGTCACTGAATATGACAGTTCAGATGTCCAAAGTGATGATGATGATGATGACTATGATGATGATGATGATGATGATGATGATGATGGTGACAAGAATCTGTCTGCTGGTGACTTTGTCATTGTGAGGTTTACGGGTAAGAAATCTAAATCTTATAGCTATGTTGGATTGGTGGAGAATGTTGATGGTGACGAGATCAGTGCAAAGTTTCTGAAGCAAAGTTCTAAGAGGTCTCTTGATGGAAAGCCCATTTTCACATTTAGAGAGAATGATGAAGGAGTCATTCCTAGAGGTGATGTGCTCAAGAAATTACCCAAATTGGGGCAAGTTGTGGCACAAAACCACTTTTTTTCTAAAGCTGTATTTCTCAGTTTGTTTAAGATCCAAAGTAATTGTTCCCAGGGATGCACAACATCCTAAACTATATATAGATATCTTAGTTGGAGGCATTACTGTTATCCCCTAGCTTTAAGGGCACTTTAAATAAAAATTGGCACTACTTACCCCACTCTTCCCTATGTATATAATATAGAAGTATGTCCCTTTAATAATTTATATCCAACAATCGTCAATGTTGAAGCAATGATGGTGGTGGAGATTAAAGTTAAGTTTCACTTAACAGCAGTGTATAATGCTTGGGTATGTGAAAAAAATGTAAATGAAAATATTTTCTCTAAACACATTTGGTGATTCATCTGAATGGCTAACCATGACAGTAGGTTGAACTTGTGTGCTTTATTGTTTTACTGTAGCTGTGATCCATGTATTTGCATTTGGTGGCTGGCATCCAACATTGCGGATTTTGGTGATTGTCTTTACTGGTCAATTATACATTGTTACCCAGTACTCAACGACCATATTAATATCAGCACTACGCATTTGATATATTTTGGGGGGTAGGGGGGTTTGAATTTTCTTAGAAAAATATATTTTTAGTGTTTTATATTTATATATTAGTTTTTTACTATTAGCACACATGCACATCAACTTCATACTAAGAACTTTCTCTATCAAATCTATGACAGTTTAAACAACGAAATACCTATCCCAAAGCCCCTCTGGGAAAAAAGATGCATTATAAAACTTAGTGAGCAAACCAAAAAAATACCATCATAATGCCCCTATTTAACTGAGGTATCACAGCAATTTCAATTACAAGGCTACCATATTTGTTTCCATGGTCGACATTGAGCACAACTGATCTCGCACATAGCCACCATTAAAAACACCAACTGATTAAAAAGCATTTAATTTGATAGCTAAATGGGGCTTACCCATTTTGAGAAGAGCCATTCATCATGGCGCCAGACGCCCAAATGCAAAAAACAATTTGCCTCCAATTGTTGTAAGTGTTGAATCACGCTGCGAGACATGCTAAAGCTAATTTGCCAGACAAATTAGTTGGCTCGATCAAACTTCATCGCCAAAGTTATAAAACCAAGTATGGAAAGTAAAGTGCTCTCACCGTACATTTCTTGTAATTGTTCCGTGTGAAGCCCACTGCAGGGGACATTTTAGATGCCCACCCTTGATGCCATTTTTTAAACACTGTGGCTGTCAAATGGCTTGGCTTAGGATACCAACCATTACAAAGATAGCTCCTCCATTTCACTAATCGAGTCTTCCCTGTGATGCCAACACATGCCAAACCAGTTGCTATATTGTTTCGCCGCAAGTAACCATTGGATCATGCTGTAACATCAGATAGTAGGTAACCTTTACAAATAACTTTTTAATAACTTTTAATCCATTTGAAAATGAAAAGATTTTTAAAAAGTACTTACGATATGTGAAATAAACAAACTGCATTAAGATTGCAAGTTACTCATCGAGATCATAGTTACATTATACTGTATGGAAAATGTTATGGTACCACAAATGGTCAGCTCTTCGCCTCCCAGTTCTGACGTTGCTTGCCCGAATCCAGATTCAGGCCCTCTGAAAGTTCCATGTTCTGCCCGTGTTTGTGTTTTATACCAGTACTGTGGTTTCCTAGCATATTCCAAAACTAGAATTGTTAGGTTCAAGTTCGCCCTGTGCTTGTGTGGGTTTCCTCCAAGGACTCTGGTTTCATCCACATTCTCAGGCAAGGTAGGCCGATTGACAACTCTAAATTGCCCATAGGTGTGAATGTGAAAGGCGTTTGTCTATGTGTGCCCCGCAATCGGCTAGGAACCAGTTAAGGGTGTGTCCTGTCTACTGCGTGAAGTCAGCTGGGATCGACTTGTGAAGATACACTACCGTTCAAAAGATTGGGGTCACTTAGAAATGGCCTTATTTTAAAAATCGCTATTTTTCAATGAGGGTAACATTAAACTAATCAAGAATACATGCTATACATTTTTAGTGTGATAAATGAATATTCGAGCTGTAAACGTCTGGTTTTTAATTCAATATCTATATAGTTGTTAGAAGGAGAATGATGATTACAAAACCCTTGAAAGTTCTTGTGCATTAATGTTAGTTTTCATGGAAAACACTAAACTATCTGGGTGTAAAAATCCCTTGATCACTTGAAAAAGTGGGTCTCGGTTCATTTCTTTAATCCGCACCAGGATTTGTTTACGTGTATTCACACCTGCACAAAAGGTCTGGCGTTACTGTTGATCTCTGGTCCGTTTAAAGCGGACCAAACAGTTAGGGTCTGAATTATAGATGCACCGATCCGACTTTTTCAGTTTCGATACCGATGCCGTGGCTTTGCGTATCGGTCGATACCCGATACCGATCCGATATTATGGTTGACTTAACAAGCTACATAACTCTACATGTGGAACAGAAAAGACCAAAGGCAATGGCATCAGGCAGACTACACAGTTCTTTGCTCTAAATTAGGGGTGTCCAAACTAACGGTCCAGTTTTTATTGGCCCGCAGCAAATTCTGAAAACATAGTTGAATATGGCCCGCACAAGAAGCTTGAGCTCAGCTTCTCAGTTTCCACACTAGATGGAGCCCGCCACACAAAGCGTTTGACGTCCCATTAACACCCCCCCCGGAAGAGAAGCGAACACGCAGCGTTTGACATCCGATTAGCCCCCCCCCCATTCGGGAGAGAAGCGAACGCGCAGCCTTTGACGTCCCATTAGCAACCCGAAGAGAAGCGAACGCGCAGGGTTTGACGTCCGCTTAGCAACCCGGGGAAGAGAAGCGAACGTTCGCTCCATGTTTGCGTTTGTTTAGAAAACTCTCGTGGCATGCGGCACACGTGCTGCTGACGTATGACGTAGCCCGCGTCCCAATAGATTAAGGAAAGTATCGGCTCACAGATCGGCTGCATTTTCCGATACCCGATCCATCTATTTTGTTGATATCGGGGCCGATATCCGATCCAGATATCGGATCGGTGCATCTCTAAAATCAAACATCATTGTCTTTATTTTTTAAATGACAAAATAACCGAATATAAGCTACTCAGGCAGATCTGAACAACTCTAAAAACACAAATTCTGCCTTTCATTCATATCTGAAGAGTCAAATAACATTGAACAAACTATATGAAATACCTTAAATTTACATGAGTTTAAAATTATTTTTGCCTCGTAAAGTTAAAGTCCCAATGATCGTCACACACACATCTGGGTGTGGTGAAATTTGTCCTCTGCATTTAACCCAGCCCCGTGTGATTTTAATCCATCCCCTGGGGGAGAGGGGAGCAGTGAGCAGCAGCGGTGCCACGCTCGGGAATCATTTGGTGATCTAACCCCCCAATTTCAACCCTTAATGCCGAGTGCCAAGCAGGGAGGCAATGGGTCCCATTTTTATAGTCTTTGGTATGACCCAGCCGGGGTTTGAACCCACAACCTTCCAGTCTCAGGGCGGACACTCTACCACTAGGCCACTGAGCTGGTTGCCTTAGCTTTCTCTTCTACAGTCTCTGCTCGTCATTATTGTTACAGCCTTTCTTTTTTGACACATTTTAAAAACAATTAACGATTATCATACCCACTTTACACCCATTTACCGTTTTTTTCCGTGTATAGTGCGCCCCCATGTATAATACGCACCCTAAAAATGGCATGCTGATGCTGGAAAAAAGCCTGTACCCATGTATAATACGCACCCAATTTTTATGATTTTTTTTTTTTTTTTTTTTTTTTTAAGTCCCAATGATCGTCACACACGCAGGGAGGCAATGGGTCCCATTTTTATAGTCTTTGGTATAGTCTTAACTAGGCTGGATGTAATTTTTTTTGTTGCCGTTGATTGCTCCGACTGCCCGTAAACGCACCACCACGCTCCGTGCGCGCATGTGAAAAAGGCGTGCGGACGTGAAAAAAGGCGGCTCTGAATGGGAGAGACGTTGAAGAGGAATAAAAACACCCTTGGAAACCAAAACTTGCCCCTCGTCGTCACTCGGAGCCGCAACAAATGTTTCGGATTTGTGTAGGGTACATTGTGACAGCAAACGAGCAAGCGTCTGATAAGAGAGCATTGCGGTCGTATGGAGCGTGTTTGAAGTGAACAGCAGAGACGAAAGGAACAAGGCAAAGTGTTGTGAAATAAAATATTACATGTAATACGCATTTTGTTATTTGCTGATTGAAACTGCTAATTAAACTGTGAATTGAAACTAATAGGAAGAAAACAACTCTCGCTCTTTATATAGCTGACGTGTCTTGCGCATCCGTTCTGCGCATCTGTAATGGCGGCCTCCGTATGGCGTCCGGTCCGCGATGGAGATTAAAAAACAAACAATATTTGACAATAACACACCATCAAGGATTGCACCATCGCATCAAACGATGTGTCGTCAATTATGAATTTTACTAAGTGTGTTGGGCAGGATGGCTGAATGCGATGCGCGATTGACAACAAACAGAAGAAAGGTGATTTCAAGTTTTATTTCGAGGGAGATTTGTCATGTCTCGTCCCCAGTTTTGCTATGTGTCTAGGTTGCCATAGTTTCTGTTCGCGTCGCCCCTCTCTTCCTGTGTCACCTCAATCGATGTAACGTGTTTTGTATTTAAGTCCTGTCTGCCCCTCGCTCACCGTCGGATCATTGCATGTGTTACTGTCATGATGTCTGTTTGGTTTCTGTTCCTGTCTTTGGTAATGTCACCCTGTCTTTTTGTTCCACGACTTTGTCGGTCAATCCTGTTGTTGGTTTTGTTGTACCATGACTTTCTGTTAAAAAAATAAAATAAAAAAATTAAAAAATAAATAAATTAATTAATTAATTATAAAAAAATTGTACCCATGTATAATGCGCACCCCAGATTTTAGGACAATAAATTAGTTAAATTTTGCGCACTATACACGGAAAAAAACGGTATTTCTTCTGATCATATATAATTTCTCATTTCTGATATAATTTGATTTGATGCCGACTTTTGACCCATATCTTAGCTAAATCAATTCTGAGGGTGAACAGATTTTCCCCGCACATGAAAATTATTGGAGAAAAACAGTAGGTGGAGTTGGCGTTACAGTAGCTGGTTTACTTGCATTTACTTTGCATTCTTCCTGTCACGTTGCTGCGTCACTTGACTTCCAGCCATGCACCCAATCAAGCCAATCACCAGCATCTGCCACGCCTCGTGTTAGAGTGGTGCTCACGCTAACTTATTTGCAAGAACCACACAGGAGACAGTATGCCTTTTGACACTTGCATGTGGAGAAAACGTTTGTCACTGTGCATACAGTGATGTTCGAACGAAGTCTAACTTTGGATTCTTGCAAGAGAGTATTTATTGAGAGAAAACAGGGTGTGGGTGAGAGTGGACAGGTTTGGTGAACCCCCGGCCTCTGGTCAAATCAGAGCAGGGGGTGTTTTACGACGTTGGGGGAAACAGAACAACTTTGATTGCTTCCTCTGCAGCTGGTCAACCAGTGCAGAGGATGCAACCACTTTATTTTACTGCATTGTGAGAGCAGAAGTTTGATTAATCATTACTACATTCCAACATAATCATACGATCAAAAGTCTATCAACCCTAACATTTCCCTCCTGTTTATCATGTGATTGTCACCCCGATTAACAAACATGAGCAAGTAAATGTAATGAAGATAGAAAAACAAAAAATTAAAACACAGAAACAGTACGTCATTGTATTCATCACTAGCGAGGCATTTACGACGGTCAAATCATCAAGTTTCTGTAAAATATGTTCAGCTAATCAGCATTATCACAATCTTCTTTCCGCAGCGCATTAAAATCATCACATTCAACATGCCTGAGATGTTGTATTTGCACTTCAGTTACGGTAGAAGACACAGATCTTGATACAGCTGACTTCAAACATGAGATAACACAGGTTGTAAATGAGCACAACAATACCAGCACAACAATCACAGGAGTCACAAGTTTCAACAGCAGCTGCCACCAGGCGTCAGAGAATAGCCATGAAAATAAATCCCATTGATGTGGGACCTTGTCCTCCGACATGGCCAGCTGTAAATTCTTCAGTGAGTTCATAGCGTTGTTGATGTGAGTGTCATTATCTCCTGGAATGTATGTGCAACAGGAAGTTCCAATAACATGGCACACCCCACCTTGCGCTGCAGTCATCAAGTCCAGAACCATCCTGTTTTGCAAGTCCATTAGTCTAATAGCCTGGATCTCACTGTTTTGTCCATCAGCAAGATATTCACAAAAGATTGAGGTTCAGTGTCTCTATGAAGAGTGATTGTTGTCTAACTCCGATCCAAGGAAATAGTGCATGAACGACTGGCCACTTGTGGCAAGTTTCGTCCTTCAACAGTCACATCGAGATTAATCCAAAAGAGTTCGTCACAGGTTTCTTTCTGTGAGTCCAGGGGAGTAGGGGTAGCATGACTGACTGTGACAGCACGGTGTTGGCATCCAACTCCTCCCATAGAGGCCATACATTTCCCTTCACTAATGTCCATCACTTTGGCCTCCACGTGAACTTGCGTGGAGGAAGGGGAAGTTTGGAACACACATCGTACCCCTCCTGTGTAGGATCTCACAGTTAACCTCACACACCGGTACCAAGTGTTGGTTTCGTATGGGTTTTCTGGGGTCCCATGACCAGTCCTCATGGTTTTCCTCATGTGACCATCTTCTCCTTTGGTTGACTTTGTCAATGGGTCTATTCAGATGAGGCAATAGACCATAGCATGCTACAACCACAACGCAGCAGAGGATCCACCTGGCATGTGGAGTCCCTTTTGCTACTAGGTTGGCAGAGACACCGGTACATCCCATCGCCTGTCAGAGTGGGGATCGTTGAATTCTTCACTGACATTGAGATGCACCACCCTAAACGATGGAGCCCCATTGCAGTCAGAACTTCCCCACCACTCCGAAAATGGGGTCTAGCACTCTCTGTAACTTGCAGTGGCTGAGGTGAATCCAGCTGGGCCTTCCAGCAAACTTCACTGCGGTGGGGGTAGTCAGCAAGACTTGGAATGGTCCCTCACACCGTGGCTGGCCCGGTTTTTCCTTTTTACGACCTTGATGTCAGTTTCCTGGCTTGATGAGGTTGTTGATCTGTGGGGAAGAAGGATCAGGCGGCAGTAAATTTGCATTTGACACATCCTTCAGTTTGTTTTCAAAAGGTGTTAACCCATCTAAAATGGAAGTGATTCTCATATAGAACTTCTTTTAGGTTTCCGTGTGGATTATGCTTCACACAAACAGGACATGCTTTAAAACTTTTTTTTCTTAGTAAGAATCCAAACCAAGCATAACTCATCATTGTTGCCTTAAAAAGCAATTTTGGTAAAACAGGTTCGTTATTGATGCGGCAGATATCTTTATCCATTATTGCACCATTTGTCGTCCACTTTTGTTTTTCCAATAATGGAGCATGTTCTGCATGTCTATAGTGTGTGTAGATCGGGCACATTTGGTGCGCGTCTGTCCTCCATCATTCACTGCTCGTAAATCTTGTATCATTCACCAATCAATTTCATTGGCCTTTTGAACTGGAAAAACAGGAGTGTTTGCAAGGAGCGTCTGAGCACTTCCTAATGATTCCTCCTGACCAAAGACCATTTGTGACAGGGTCTATCCTATTTATTGCCTCCTTTTTGAAAGGAAATTCTCTGATCTTGGTTGTACGTATTTGGACGGGGTGAATGGACGTTAAGTCCTGTAGCAGACGGTTCCTTTGCCCACAGTTTGTCAGGAAGCTCAGCTCATTCCTCCTCTTCCTTGTCAGTCAAACAAATGTTAACTAGTCAGGGAAGCGCATAAGCGCGTGCTTTTCCAACAGCTTCATCACACACTGTTTGTTTCCACATGTCACATCTGGCACTGTACCTATCACCGTTGTCCTCATAATCAGTGACAGATTCGGAAAGTTTATTTCGGCAACCCACATCTTCTTTAAAATTGTGTCAGTGATTTGACCTGCATCTTGTATATATAAAATTTGAGGTGTCTTTCGAAACTGATAGTTTCCATTAGTCACTTTTCAATAATTTTCCGATTGTTTTCAGAAAAAGTTTGAAAAGTTTGAGAAAATTCTTTTAACTTCATGGTATGACTCCATAGGTATTAGAGAATCTTTATGTAGTAAAATGTTGTGTTACTTCTATCTTCCATTCTTTGTACCACACTCTCCCTCCTGTTGAGGTTTGCGTGCCTCACATTCCTTGACCACTATCACTTAGACAACTCTATAGAAGGGTGTGTCCTTTACTACATTCGATTCCATCATCATTTAATCTGACGTTCTTTCCAAAACACTTCTCAATTTCCCAGTTCACACATCTTCTGCATGTATTACGGGTTCTCGAATTTTTTTCTCTGGTTAATTATCAATCCAAAAGCAACTCTATACTCATTTGTTTTTTCTTAGCATTTAACTTGCTCAGAATTGCTCTTTCTTCAAAATTGTTCCACTAATTTTCCATAGTAGTCTCCAACAACTTTAAGCATTCAACCTGTATTTTGCTTTCATCCAGGCTATCATTCATCCTTGCTCATTTGCATCTGACACACAGTCTCCAAAAAGGAGCCTTCTCATTACATATTGGTCTCACTCTCTTCAAGCTCTTCACACAACATTCATATATCATTCTCAACTCACAATACTTATCCTAATTTTTCCTCAGGTTCCTGATAGAACAATCCACCTTTTCCAAGAAAAACTCAACACAAAAAAAAACAGCTGGCAAATTAATCAGAATTTTTTCTTCGATTTTAAATTTAACCAACAAAATCTCTCAGGTTTAACTCACATATAGAAGTTTGTATAATCTTATAACACAACCGTTCAATTATTTCGGTTAAAGTTAGCATCGCAATGTCTTAAATTCTCAATTATGCTTCATCCGATTCCACAAAAGCATGTTTTCTCTTTCTCTCAAATTTCTCATGAGGGCGAGACACCAATGTGTACTAGTGTGGACCAATTTCTGCCCACGAACAAATTTCTCTCTTTTTTATTTTTCAAAATTATTTCTGTTTTGCGATGCAAATGGAATAGACCACAGTCTAGCAAATTTCTTTGCACTAAAAGTTTAGCCAATTTCATCATTTTAACACATAGGCATGCACATGCACAGCTCTCGCGCGGGAGGGGTGGGGGCCCGGCATCAATGATTCGTCACAGGATGGCCATTTCCTGCAATCGATCATGAAGCCGGTTCCAGCCCACACACGCACATTCCAATTCTCTATTTTCTTTTTGAAGAAATTTGTATTTATTTATTTATTTATTTATTTATTTATTTATTTATTTATTTATTTATTTATTTATTTATTAGAAGCAAGTTGCATTTCTTTACCACTTGATTTGCAAATTTTAACTTAAGTGTGCACACAATTTGATCCCTGGTCATTTGTCATTGGGCATACAATCAGCATTGTCATACTTCTTTTATGTACAGGAGTTCTAATAATCTGACAATTACATGTTTTGCTGTTATATTGGGGAGCCTTCAGGTCTTACAAATCTGGATACAAGTTTTACATAGGAGAGGAAAGTTCCTCTTGCTGCTCTGCAGCCTTGAGCTGCGGCTGGAACAGTGCACCTGCGCAGTGGGCTCATTGTCTTTCGGTCTGACAAACCCTAACCTCATCACTTTTCATCTTTCTGTTTTGTCTCTTGAATTTGTTCTCTTCTTTCTTGTGAAGCTTTCAACCACACTCTAGCACATTTCGATTCTTTCTCTTTTCTTTCCTTTCTCAGTCCCGTTTTCTTCTTAGCCACACTCTCCTCCAAAATTTCTACCACTTCTTTCACATTTCAACTTTCCTTTTACTCCATACTTTTTCTTACACTTCGGCATACATCGCATACAATTAAGAAATCTAACCGCCATGGACTTTTCATCTCCTTCAAGAGCCCCCTTATTCGGGGATTTACAGTTTCTATTTGCCATCTTAATTTATTATGTCACGTTCTTACGATTTTTTTAAAAAATATTTTTTCTTTGAGGAATCTCAATGCAGGTTCAAATTGACCTTTCAACAAATCACTAGCCTGTGTCATTGCCGTGGGTTTTTGCTAGTACTGCTCTTTAGTCAATTTATCCTATCAGTCACACTCTCAACCACACAAGTTTTTTCCCTGCCAATGTGAAGTACTCTTTAGAAGAGATACCTCATCCAGAGGGGGACTCTACACCACCCCCTCCTTCCCCGGACTTCAGGACACTAGTCCTGTTATCCGTGTACTTGTTTTTTATTATTTCTCCTGCCAACGCAAAGTCCTCTCAAAATAAAGAGCTGCTTCATCCAGAGGGAGACTCTACAACACCCCCTACTTCCCTGGGAACTAAAGACAACAGTCCTGTTACCCAGCCCTGCCAACGCAAAGTACCGTATTGGCCCGAATATAAGACGACCCTGATTATAAGACGACCCCCTCTTTTATATATTATTCTATTATTCTATTATATTCTATTATATTCTATTATAAGACTTTTTGAACACCAAATTTAATTTTTATACAGAATATAATTACAGTAAATCTGCAACAAATGATTACCGTAAATTTCAGACTATAAGCCGCAACTTTTTTCTCAAATTTTGAACCCTGCGGTTTATAGTCCGGTGTTATCCTTATTTAGGATTTTTTCCGTGATTTTTGTGATGACTTGATCACTTTTATACACTCGTAAAAGGCTGTGGACCGCTGTTGTGCGGCATCGCTTTGCTGCGCGGAGGGATGTATGACACGGTCACTGGGGAGAAAAGTGGTGGGTTGATCGCATGTCCATCCGCCAGGCAAATAGTGCCGTAAAATTTACACAAAGATGAGACAGAACGAGATCAAGACGGACATTACTGAAAGGAAGCTTTTATACACAAACCGTCATTATGGGGGGCTTATATAGGATTTTTTCCGTGATTTCTATGATGACTTGATCACTTTTATACACTCGTAAAAAGGCTGTGGACCGCTGTTGTGCGGCACCGCTTTGCTGGGCGGAGGGATATATGGACACGGTCACTGGGCAGAAAAGAGGTGTGTTGATTGCATGTCCATCCGCCATGCAAATAGTGCCGCATAATTCACACAAAAAAGAGACAGAACGAGATCAAGACGGACATTACTGAAAGGAAGCTTTTATACACAAACCGTCATCATGGGGGACAAAAGAAATGCATATGATGCCGCCTTTAAGCTAAAGGCAGTCGATGTTGATGACATTGTGTTGCGTCACCCTTTTCTTTATTTCGTGGTCCCGTCTACTCTGGAGCTATACGTGTCACTCGCTAGTTTAATGTAATTTAGCGCTTCGTGCATGAATAAAATTAGCATGAACAGACCCTCATCACACTAGAAGAAATGCATAAAAGCGACAACGAAAGAGAGACTGAGAAAGTGTGTGGCGAAGGATATCTAACGCTATTCCAATCGGACACTGAGGAGGAAGACTTCGATGGTTTCAGTGCACAGGAGGAAGATGAAGACAATGAAGCTCTTTATTTTACTTTTACGAGTATGTTTTTTTAACCAGCCCTGTTAGTGCTGTGCTACCGTGTTGCTGCTGTGTTACCGCCGCATCTCAGTGACTTTTGCCGGTATGTTTTTTTTTAATCCAGCCCTATTAGTGCTGTGTTACTGCCGTGTTCCTGCGGTATTACTGCCGCGTCACAGGCAGTGTTTGGAAAGAAATGTTAAGGTATGTCATTAAAACTTTAAAAAGGCTTTCTGTGTACTGTCTTTCTTTGTAAAAAAAACTCGTGTGCACGTGCTGCTTATATTCCGGTGCGGCTTATATAAGAAAAACAAACTAAAATATTCCCGAATTTTAGCTGGTGCGGTTTATAGTCCGGTGCGGCTAATAGTCCGGAAATTACGGTATAATATATTTGAGGAAAAAAAGCATGTTATTCCAAATTCAAATCATGCAAAAACTGTCTATCACATCTTAATATCAGAGTTTTTTATTCGCCATGTTCGAGCGTGGCAAACAAGGAATTTGACTTCGGTAAAAACACACCCTCTGTTCAACATTTAGGTGACTAACAACACTCAGGACGTGTGAATAATGGCAAAAACAGTGTAGAAAAATTCAAAAAGGTGTGAAGAGCAGGATGTTATTGCACAGTAATGACTCTGAGACTCTATGAGTGGTGTGAGTTCATCAGAGCAACAGCCTGGGAGAAGAAGCTGTCTCTGTGTCTGCTGGTTTTGGCGTACGAAGCTCTATAACGCCGTCCGGAGGGGATAGGGTCTCGCCTGAAATCATCTCCACGGTCTTGAGCAGGTTCAGCTCCAGATGGTTTTGGCTGCACCAGTGGACCAGCCGCTCCACCTCCTGTCTGTACGCAGTCTCATCACCGTCCTGGATCAGTCCGATGAGAGTGGTGTCGTCTGCATACTTCTGGAGGCAGGCACTGCAAGCTGGATGAGCTTCTGTTGGAGGATGTCAGGAGCGATGGTGTTGAACGCTGAGCTGAAGTCCACGAACAGGATCCTGGCGTACATTCCTGGGGAGTCCAGGTGGTGCAGGATGTAGTGCAGTCCCATGTTGACCACATCATCCACTGACCTGTTTGCCCGGTAGGCAAACTGGAGGGGGTCAAGCAGGGGGCCCGTGAGCTCCTTCAGGTGGTTCAGCACTAACCTCTCGAAAGATTTCATGACCACAGATGTCAGTGCGATGGGTCTATAGTCATTCAGACCTGTGATGGCGCGCTTCTTGGCCACTGGAACGATGGTGGAGCTCTTGAAGCACGAGGGCACCTCACACAGCTCCAGAGAACCGTTGAAGATCCGTGCAAAGGTGGGCACCAGCTGCTCAGCGCAGACTTTCAAGCAGGAAGGTGACACGCCGTCTGGGCCCGGTGCCTTCCTGGTCTTTTGTCTCCGGAACATCTGGCGCACTTCCTCCTCGCGGACCTGGAGTGTGGGCGCGGCCTCTGCAAGAGAGAGAGTGGGTGACAACGATGACAGAGGTGTGGACAGAGCAGTTGTGGGGAGAGTTGAGTATGTAGATTGTGCTGCAGGAAGTGCCGTTGTGTGGGAGGACCAATCAAACCTGCAGTAGAACTTGTTTAGCTGGTTAGCAAGCCTTGGGCTCTCCACAGGACGGGGGGTTCGTTTCTTGTAGCCTGTGATGCTCTGCAGACCTTTCCACACCGTTGAGGGATCAGGATTGGCAGAGAGGTGTCTCTTCAGGTTCTCCCCGTAACACCTCCTGGCTTTCCTGACCTCTCAGTTCAGTGTCTTTCTGGTCTGCCTGAACAGGTCGCGGTCACCGCTCCTGTAGGCCTCCTCCTTGACTTTGCGCAGCCTCCTGAGGTTCGGTGTAAACCAAGGTTTGTCGTTGTTGTACGTGCAGAAGGTCTTAGTCTGCACACACAGATCCTCACAAAAACTGATGTATGATGTGACAGTGTCAGTGAGTTTATGCAAGTCTGAAGTTGCAGCTTCGAAAGCTCCCCAATCGGTGCAGTCAAAGCAGGCTTGGCGGTCCTGCCTTGACTCCACTGTCCACTTCCTCACAGTCCTCACCACAGGCTTAGAAGTTTTTAGTTTCTGCCTGTAGGCCGGGATCAGATTAACTAGACAGTGGTCTGAGAGTCCTAAAGCTGCACCAGCCGCAGAGTGGTATGCATCCTTGATCACGGTGTAGCAGTGGTCCAGAGTCTGTGCCCCTCTGATGGGACACGTTACGTGCTGTCTGTATCTGGGGAGTTTGTGTGCGAGGTTCGCCCCGTTAAGATCACCCAGAACAATGATTAGTGAGTTCGGTAGAAGTTTCTCCGTGTCTGTTACCTGGTCAGCCAGCATCTGCGTGGCTTCACTCGCACGTGCATGTGGTGGGATGTAAACAGCCGCCATGACGATCGAGGAGAACTCCCGTGGTGAATAGAACGGCCGGCAGTTTATGAAAAGTGTTTCTAGGAGAGGGCTGCAAAACTCTTTCAACACCGTGACATCAGTACACCAACGTTCATTAATGTAGAAACAGAGACCACCTCCCTTTGATTTTCCGGAGAGCTCCGCGCTGCGATCTGCTCGCGTTAGCCTGAACCCGGCTAGCTCGACGGCGTGGTGGGAGGTTCGATCGCTAAGCCACGTTTCCACAAAGCACAGCGCGGCGGATCTGCTGAAGTCCGTGTTCCTTGAAGTGAGGAGCAGCAGTTCGTCCATCTTGTTCGCCAGGGAGCGGACATTCGCCAGATGAATTGACGGTAGGGCAGAACGGAACCCTCTCTGCCTCAGCTTTACGAGCGCTCCGGCTCGTTTTCCGCGCCGCCGTCGTCGCGCTAGCTTGTACAGCACCGCCGCTCCGGCTAGAATCTCCGACAAACAGTCTGAATCGGAGAGAACAGGAGAGAAAATACCAGAAGAAGACTGTCCGATGTTTAACAGCGCTTCTCTAGTGAAAGTGATCCGGGATGGACAGCAGAGGGCACAGAAAACACACAAAATAAGACAAATAAACAGAGAGCGACTCACCGTGGCTGCCATCCGCGGCGCCATCATATGACGTCGGAATTGCAATAAAATAATGCAAACTACCGCTATTGTTGGGGAGCCTGAGGACTGTATAGGGGGTTGGCTCGGATGGTTATGCTCTTTTCGCCCCCGAGTGTCGGTCAGAACACAGGAGGGAAGACGTGGTTCAGTTTTGATTGCTTTACTGAATTATTGGCGTAACATTGTTGTTTTATCACAGTAGATTGGTTTATTTACGTTTCAAAAACCAGAAGCCATTCATTTACAAATGTGATTGCACTTTAGTTTACATATTTAAATGTTCAGATAGTAAGATGTGATAGACATATTTTGCATGATTTGAATGAGGCAAAAATAACATGCTTTTTCTCTCGAATATATTGTTATAATCATTTGTTTCAGATGTACTGTAATTATTTTCTGTATAAAAATTAAATTTGGTGTTCAAAAAGTATTTTTTCAAACTTGAGTCAAAAAGTATTTTTTCAAACTTGAGTCTTGAAAAAGAGGGGGTCGTTTTATAATCAGGGTCGTCTTATATTCGGACCAATACGGTACGCAATTTGTGTCAAAGATGCACACGATCACAGCAACACACTCAGTCGACACCAGCAACTTATCGCTGCGCACAAGCTCCAACAATCGCAATAAGCTGAGGTAACTCACGCGAGACTTAAGGCGTGGTGACGTAACTGTCCAACATTTTAACATCAACATAGGAACCTTTCTGACAGCTATTTTTATTTTCCTTCTTTGTGACAGTGGTTCGCTTTGGCCTGGGGAGTTAAGTTCAGCATTCACTTTAAAGATATCTGGCACGTCTAGCGTTGTGAATGGATATAATGTCTAGATCCCAAATGTAAGACGACCCCCACTTTTTCAGTCTTATTTCAATGCAAAAAACATGGTCTTATATTCGGGCCAATACGGTAGTACTCTTTAGAAGAGCTACTTCATCCATTCTACAACACCCCCTCCTTCCATGAGACTTAAGAACTTCTGTCCTGCCCATTTACTAGTACATTTTCCTGTGCACTTTTATTTTTTACGCGTTTCACATCAGCACAATCACACAACTCTAGGGTTTTTACTTGTCCCCTGGTTTGTTGCATTTCCAGAGCCCGTCAATCCAACTGTTGTCAGACGAAGGCAGACCTAAGATGCTGGCCAGGCAAAGAATTTTCTTCCCAGGTCTTTCTTTTCCAGGTCTTCCTAATGGACGCTGGCCTGTCGACAGTGTGCAGCAGGTCCTCCTCCGTCCATCAGCAGTGGGTATGTTGAGATCCGGGTCACGGCACCAAAATGTTAGAGTGGTGCTCACTCTAACTTATTTGCAAGAACCACACGGGAGACAGTATGCCCTTTTGACACTTGCAAGTGGAGAAAACGTTCGTCACTGTGCATACAGCGATGTTCGAACGAAGTCTGACTTTGGATTCTTGCAAGAGAGTATTTATTGAGAGAAAACAGGGTGGGGGTGAGAGTGGACAGGTTTGGTGAACTCCCGGCCTGTGGTCAAATCAGAGCAGGGGGTGTTTTATGACGTTGGGGGAAACAGAACAACTGTGATTGCTTCCTCTGCAGCTGGTCAACCAGTGCAGAGGATGCAACCACTTTATTTTACTGCGTTGTGAGAGCAGGAGAAGTTTGGTTAATCATTATAGTCTACATTCCAACATAATCATACGATCAAAATAATCTATCAACCCTAACAGCTCGTTAGGTCAGCTCTATTTAAACTCGGTGAATCAAGCCAATGGTTGTCAGCTCGTCTCCTTACACTGCCGGTGACGCCACTGCTCACTGTGCTCTGCTCACTGTTCACTGCCGGAACAATTCTCGTTGTCAAGCGTGCTCCTATTCCGACCTGACTCGCCTTGCTTGCTGCCTGTCCTGACTATTCGCCTGTCCTTAACCATGCGTTGATCGCCCCCTACCTCTGACTCTGACTACGCGTTGAGCTCTTCTGCTCAGTCACCCCAGCCAGACCGGTAGTCCAGTGTTCCACTTCCCCTTTCACTAAAGGTTCGTGCTGCATTTGGTCGCACTGTCTCAGTTCCTGACAGTTCCATCCATCTATTGTCTGAAAAGCTTATCGTCACGAGGGTCGGGGGTGTGCTGAAGCCTATCATCCCAGCAGTGTTTTGGCGGTATTTGGGGTACACCCTGAACAGATTCCCAGCCAATCACAGGGCACACCTAGACAAACATCCATTCACATCTATCTTACCTACAGACAATTTGGTAGTCAATCAGCCGACCAAGCATGCTTTTGGAAAGCACCCCGAGGAACCTCATGCATGAGAAAACATGCAAACTCCATACAGGAAGGCTGGAATCAAACACTGCACTTCTGAACTATGAGGTTATTTTGTGTGATAATACACAATACAGTTGCTTCGCACCGTTCCAATTTCAACATACTGCAAACATTCCATTCACATTTGGTGGGTTTTTTTTCACTTGACATACTTACACTAGAAATCTATGACATCTTAACAATAATTATCGTCTTAACTCCAGTGAAATTATCTTGTTTTGAGCGTTAAATACTAGTTAAGAATAGAAGCTGGAAGATCATTCCACCTAATTTAAGTAAATACAACTTTTTTTCTACATAAAAGTGTTCTTAAATTGTTTGTTTTCTTTCAGTTTGGACACAGTTTGTACACACAACTGGGGGAAAAAATATTTCAAGCAATTAAAGAGACAGTTCATTTGCCTGAACACTGGCACTTAGTATATCAGCTCGTTTTGGGGATGAGATTTACATTTGTCACTGTTAGGGTTTACAGAAGATCTTTATCGTATGATTATGTTGGAATGTAACCTGTAATAATTTAATCAGCTTGTCCTGTTTTAACAAAAGTAGTAGACCAAAGTGCTAAGATCTTTTCAACTTATTGACTAGCTGCAGAGGAAGCAATCAAAGTTGCTTTGTTTACAGAACGTCGTAAAAGGCCCCCTGCTATGCTTTGATCAGCAGGGGACCGGCTTCACCCCATCCTGTGTTTCCACAACCCCACTTTCAACCCCACTCTGTTTCTCTCAATAGATAAGCACCTGACGAGGCCTGAGTCAGACCTCCATTCGACCATCGCTGTAAGCACAGCTATGAATGGACTCTCTGCCTGCAGGTGTTTGAAATGACTTGCTTGACTCCTGTGTGGTTCTTGCAAAATAAGTTAGAGTGAGCACCACCCTAACATTTTGGTGCCGTGACCCGGATCCCTCATACCCGCCATCTGGCTGACGGAGGAGGACGTGCTGCATTGTCGACAAGCCAGCGTCCTTTAGGGGGACCGGGAAAAGAAAGTCCTGGGAAGAGAATTTCTTCGCTGGGCCAGCATCTTAGGTCTGCCTTCGTCTGCCAGAGGTGGATTGACGGGGTCCGGCAGTGCAACTAACCAGGGGTCAGGTAAGTTAAAAATTGTGTGGTGAAACGCGTAAAAGGTGCACGGGAGATAGCTTGGGTTAAAGTCCCAGGGGAAGAAACAGGCTAAGAAAAGCAGAGCTTCTTTTTCGTTCATCGAAGAAGTGCGTAGATTCTTCTTTGTCTGTTTTTCCAAGCTGAGGGATCTGGCTTGGGTTAGAGTCCCAGTGGAAGGAACGTGCTAAGAAACACGGAGCTTCTTTTTTGGTAATCAAAGAGTTAGTTAGTAGTTTTTCTTTGTACGTTTTTCCGGCCAAAGAACAGCTTGGGTTCAAGTCCCAGTGGAAGGAACGGGCTAAGAAAAAACAGAGCTTCTTTTTCTTAATTGAAGAAGGGCGTAGATTCTTTTTTTTGTCCGTTCTTCCAAGCTGTGTTGGAGGGTTTTACACCCATCTTGGATAGGCCTAAAAATAAAAAGCGCTGGAATTTGTGTGGCTGGTAGGATAAGTTGACTAAAAAGCAGTTCTAGCATTGATCCATGGCAATACCACAGCCTAGTAATTTGTTGAAAGGTCAATTTAAACCTGCATTGAGGATCCTCAAAGAGAAATACTAAATTAAGACGGGAAATAAGAACGGTAAATCTGTAGCTCTTGAAGAAGATGAGAAGTTCATGGCGAGTAAATGTCTTAATTGTATGCAATACATGCCGAAGTGGAAGAAAAGGTATGGAGTAGAAGGGAAGTTGAAAGTTGAGGTGTGGAAGATAGTGGTTGATGTTTTGGAGGAGAGTGTAGATAGGACGACAAAGGGACAGAAAAAGAAAAGGAAAGAGAGAGAGTTGAATTGTGCTAGAATGTGGTTGAAAGCTTCACAAGAGAGAAGAGAACAAATTCAAGAGACAAAAAATGGAAAGATAAAAAGTGATGAGACCACCATTCAATTAAGATTTGGAAAATAATTCTGGGTGCACAGTGGCATCCCATTCGATGATGCAGCTGAGAGTGCTTATCTGCAACATCTTAGAAATGCGCTCCTCACTGGTCCCCCCCCCCCAACTGGGTGAGGAAACACTTGGTGGAAGCAGGCACTGCTTGCGTTGTGACGATTGAGAAAGGCAAATGTTCTGATGTATTTCATCTAGATGATAGTAATGATCTAGATGAAGATACAGCGGTCTTCTTCCAAAGTTCCCAAAGGGGCAGAGGAAGAGTTAGAGACCAACAAGGTCGCAAGCTGCCATATAATTCAAAACCCCCATCAGGTTCTGACAACTGTTGGAACTGTGGGAAACGTGGACACTGGTCAAAAGAGTGTCGTCGTGTAAAACAATACCAATCAAAGGGTGGAGGAAGAAGCAGTGGAAAAGCCAAATTTTCAACATGTCAAGCCTCCCCCCCCCTTTTTTTTTTTTGACCGCTCATGCTAATACAGAGACATTGTATGCTACATTTAATAGAAATTATTGATTGGTTGTGTTGTAAGAGTATACAAAATTCTATATGCGAGCTAAATCTGAGAGATTGAGTTCTTTAAATTTGAAAACAAAGGAAAGATTCTGATTAATTTGCCAGCAGTTTTTTTTTGTGTGGAGTTTTTTGGATTGGTGGATTGTTCTATCAGGAACCTTGAGTTGAAAATGGTATATGAATGTTGTGTGGAGAGCTTGGATGAATTGGGACCAATGTGATAGAAAGACTCCTTTTTGGAGGCTGTGTGTGAGATGCAAATGAGCATTGATGACTGAATGCCCGACTGAAGGGAAAATACAGGTTGAATGGTTGAAGTTGTTGGAGACTGCTATGGACAAGTAGTTGAGCGACTTTGAAGGAAGAATGATTTTGAGTAAGTTAGATGCTAGGAAGGAAAGAAAAAAAAAAGAAACAAATACAAACAAAAGAAAAATAAAGGTTGCTTTTGACAAGAGTTGCAAAGAACAGACGAAGAACAGTCCTTGACCCGGCATTTGCGTTTGGCGGTCGTTGATGCGGTTCCAAGACCTGCGTCTTGTGGTTTGTCATTTGTAACGTTTGGCTGTTGTGAACTTCCCAAACAGACATAAGTGATTTGGGCTTTTGTTGTTTGTTGTAATTGGTTTCGTGGGAGGCTTCGTGGCCGTTTGTCTGCCGTCGATCATCGGACACAAAGTATGGCTGCGGATCGAGAGGTTTGTGTGGCTTCGTGCACCAACTGCACCCTTCTCTTAGAGAGGTTGTCCCTGCTAGAGGGACGTGTCCGCCAGTTAGAGCAGAATTGCGCGATAACTGTAGATGTGGCGGATACAGACGCGGGCTGTAGTCAGCCCGCTAGCCCAGTTAGCATTAGCCCCAAGCGGCTTGCTAATCGCGATGAGCCAGGTAAGACGCATAGCCGTCCAAAGTCATCTCGGTCTACTGGCCCTCGCACTTTGGTCATAGGTGACTCCATTACCCGAAATATTACGCTTAAAAATCCAGCCACGGTAATGTGTATTCCTGGGGGCAGAGCACCCGACATAGAAGCTAATCTTAGGGAGCTGACTCGCAATAGGTCTAGTCAACAGCGTAGTTCCATCAACACTAGCTACTCGGACATAGTGATACACGTCGGCTCCAATGATGTTAGGATGAGGCAGTCGGAGATCACAAAGAGAAACATAGCGAGGACTTGTGATCTCGCTAGAAAGATGAGTCGGCATCGAGTATTTGTCTCTGGCCCCCTGCCTGGGAGAGGCACTGATGAGAGGCTTAGTAGATTAGTCTCCCTTAATCGATGGATGGCTGGGTTCTGTAAGAAGCAGGGACTGTATTTCATAGATAACTGGCCTTCCTTCTGGGGCCGCCCCGACCTGCTGAGGAAGGACGGCCTTCACCCTAACCGTGAAGGCGCCTTCACTCTTCTAGGAATATAGATTACTGTTTGAGCCACACATGACAGGTCACTTTAGAGCAGGCCGGGTCACAGGTGATCAGACCACCTGTCAGGATGGGTTTGGAGTCTGTTAAGATAAAGTTAACTAGCGCTAGGCTAGACTCCCAGCATGCACATAGCTCCTTGTGTAGACTAGAGCGTGATAGTTTGAATAGTGCGACAGTACACATAAACGCACTTTCTACTGGGGTAGTAGACAAATCCAATCACTCCACCCCGACCGGTTTTGCTGATGAAACGGTGCCGGTTTCAGATAATTCTACACGTGTAACAAATATTTACTATCAGATTCCCACGGTCGTATCAGCCCACCGCGCTAACAAACATTTGAGAGGTGATGTCAGGCTTAGAGAACACAATCTTACTCGCATTTCGTATAAATATCCTTCGATAAATACGCACCCGGATCGACCAATTACACTTAAACTTGGTTTTATGAATATTAGATCGCTTCATACGAAAGCCATTCTCGTTAATGATCTCATCACAGAACATAATCTAAACGCTTTTGGTCTCTGCGAGACCTGGTTAAAACCTAATGAACTGATGCCGCTTAATGAGGCCTCGCCTCCAAATTTTGTGAGCTCGCATGTGGCGCGTCCTCGAAAAAAGGGTGGGGGTGTCGCCCTCATCTCGAATTCCGAGCTTAGTTTTAGGCCTCGTTCGATCAACATATTTAAAACATTTGAGGTTCTCATTGTCCGATCCACCGCTTTACCGTCATTTTATCTTGTTGTTATTTACCGTCCACCCGGGGCTTACTCTGGCTTCCTGGATGAATTTTCAGAATTTGTGGCTGATCTAGTAACCAATGCGGATAATATAATTATCATGGGCGATTTCAACATCCACATGAATTTACCGTCAGAGCCACTTACTTCGGCGTTTCAGACTTTAACTGATACCTTTGGTTTTACGCAAGCTGTACAGGCAGCAACGCATAAGAATGGAAATACCATAGATCTGGTATTTTCCCGAGGACTTGCAACCTCAAATATAGCAGTACTGCCATACACTACTGTTTTGTCTGATCATTACTTAATAAAGTTTGAAATTCTAGTTCCTTGTCAAAGACAAGAGAGCAATCAGCATTATAGGAGCCGTCATTTCAACTCCATGACTGCAACTGCGCTATCTGAAATACTGTCGCCGGCAACCACTAATTTTCTCACATAC
This sequence comes from Syngnathus typhle, assembly GCF_033458585.1. Classification (NCBI taxonomy): domain Eukaryota; kingdom Metazoa; phylum Chordata; class Actinopteri; order Syngnathiformes; family Syngnathidae; genus Syngnathus; species Syngnathus typhle. Next base: position 14,875,234 of record NC_083740.1, read on the forward strand.
GCCGGCTCTATTGATAATCTTACAAATGAATTCAATGCGACATTGTTAAATGCCATTGACTCTGTGGCGCCGTTACGTCTGAAAACTCGCCGTAGAGTGCCTACTCCGTGGTTCACAGATGAAACGCGTACGCTTAAGCAATTATGTAGAAAGCATGAGCGCAGATGGCGTCTAACCAAACTTGAGGTTTTCCATCAGGCATGGCAGGATAGCCTCCTGAAATATAAAGATGCGCTTATCTTAGCAAAAACTCGATATTTTTCGCAAGTTATTAATCTCAATAAAAACAATCCGAAACACCTATTTGATACAGTGGCAAAGCTGACTCTGCGCCAGCCGACCCCCGATAGTTCCTTCCACTCAGCTGACGAGTTCATGAAATTTTTTGCTCAAAAGATTGAATCCATTAGGGATGAGATCAAGAATAGCATTCCAATCGCTCGGTCGAGCACGCCGTTTACCAACGCTGATGATCATGCAACAACCCTCTCAACTTTTAAAAGCGTGTCTCTTGAAAGGCTTACACAAATTGTTAGTGCGGCTAAACAAACATGTTTACTCGACCCTCTTCCAGCCAAACTACTTAAAGAATTATTTCAAATTTTAGGACCGTCCGTCTTAAATATAATCAATCTGTCTGTCTCCTCTGGGATAGTGCCAACAGCCTTTAAAACCGCTATCATTAAACCGTTACTTAAGCGACCAAATCTTGACCCGGACTGTCTCAGTAATTATAGGCCAGTTTCAAACCTCCCATTCATAGCAAAACTTCTTGAAAAAGTAGTAGCGCAGCAGCTTATTGATTACATGGTCGCCAATAATCGATATGACACTTTTCAGTCTGGTTTTAGAGCTAATCATTCCACTGAGACAGCACTTGCTAAAGTGACTAATGATCTCCTCGTAGCTATGGATTCAAACATTTCGTCTGTACTGTTACTACTCGATCTTAGTGCTGCCTTCGACACTGTAGACTTCGATATTTTATTAGGGCGTCTTAAAAGTTGTGTTGGTATTTCAGGGTCAGCACTAGGCTGGTTCCATTCCTATCTATCAAACAGGACGCACCGAGTGGTCCATGGCAATGCGTCCTCGGAGCTCTATAATGTTACATGTGGTGTCCCACAGGGATCGGTTCTCGGACCAATTCTTTTTAATATTTATATGATTCCGCTTGGGGACATAATACGTAAATATAATATTAGTTTTCAATGCTATGCGGATGACACCCAATTATATATGCCGTTATCGATGACAGATCCGCGGGATTGTTGTAATCTTGAGAAGTGCCTTGCGGAGATCAAGCAATGGATGTCTCTCAACTTCCTTCGTCTTAACCCAGATAAAACTGAGATGTTGATAATTGGTCCAACTCGTTATCAACACTTATTCAAGGAAACTGCTATAACTATAGATAACCGTACTATCACTCAAAGCGATACTGTAACTAATCTCGGGGTAATATTTGACCAAACTCTCTCCTTTCAAAAGCACATTAAGAATATAACCAGAATTGCGTTTTTTCACCTTCGTAATATTGCAAAGATTCGTCCGATCCTCTCGACCGGTGATGCGGAAACTATTATACATGCGTTCGTCACGTCGCGCCTGGGCTACTGTAATGTACTATTTTCGGGTCTTCCTAAGTCCCGCATCAAAAGTCTACAGTTAGTACAAAATGCCGCTGCAAGGCTGCTCTCTCGGACAAGAAAATTTGATCACATTACCCCAATACTAGCCAACTTACATTGGCTTCCGGTCCATTTAAGATGTGACTTCAAGGTTCTTCTATTAACCTATAAATCGCTGCATGGCTTAGCGCCTTCATATCTCGTCGACCGAGTTGTTCCTTATGTTCCGTCTCGTAACCTTCGTTCGCAAAACGCTACCCTTTTAGCGACACCGAGGGCTAAGAAAATGTCTGCAGGCTCTAGAGCATTTTCTATTCGGGCTCCAGAGCTTTGGAATGCCCTACCAATGGATATTAGGACTGCTACCTCAGTAGAAACATTTAAGACACGTTTAAAGACACATTTCTATGACATGGCCTTTAACTAACCTGTAGTGGCCGATTCGGCTGGAATTTGTTTTCTCTCCTTCTCCACCCCCTCCCTCCCCCCTCCCCGGCCGGGGAGGTGGTTAGGTGGCACCCATGCTGACAGCGGCTATCTGGATTCTCGTGGGCCAATTTCAGGATAGGGGAACTGCAGCTCAACCTCCTCGAAGAGCACTGCCAGGACAATTGAGGGCTCCTTCGGCAGCCCTCTGCTATGACATGGACATCCACTTTTTATTTAATTGATTTTCATGTTGTATCATTTGTGCCCTCTCTGCATCCATTTCAACCTGGTGATCCTGAAAGGGGGATCCTTCCATCTGTGGTCCCTTCTCAAGGTTTCTCATTTTCCCCTGCTAGGGGTTTTTAAGTTTTTCCTTGCCCTTCTGGGAGCTTAAGATCAGGGGATGCTTTGAGAATAATTGTCAATTTCTGTCTATGTGAAGCCCTTTGAGACTGCTTGTGATTTAGGGCTATACAAATAAACTTGACTTGACTTGACTTGGTTAGTGGGAGGACTGCTGGAGCTTGCTCCTCCAGTGTCTCACCTGTGCCTTCCTGCCTTCGATTGTCTCCACTTAGACTGGACTGTGGAGGGGGGAGTGTGGTATTGTGGTGTGAAAAGGGTGTAGGAGCCGGCTCCTGTGGTGATTGATATTATAATTTGATTGTGGGGGAGACTGATGTAGGTGTGGGGCTCTGGACTCTGCGGGTAGCTGTTTGCTGGGTTGGCGCGGGTGGGGGACGACGGCATTGATTGTCCCAGTACTGGCCAGGCTGGGATAAATCAGTATGAAAATGCCGGGCCCCCCCCCCTCTTGCTTCCATTGCTGTGGCTGCGCGCGGAGTGGGGTCGTACCCACTCCAGGGGTGTGCTGAGGGCGTGGTAGCAAGTGATATTGAAGCAGGGTGATGCCTAGGGAAGGTGTGACAATAGTTGCACGAAGGATAAAAGGCACTGAGGAAAGAAAAAAAAAAAATAATAAAAAGTATAACCAACACGTCAAAATAGAGGATGACGTCTGCGCAGCGTTGTTTGTTGTTATTGTTTGTGAGCTGTGTCTCTGCTGTTTTTGTGTTGTCTGTGTGTTGTGTTATGTGTTAAAAGGATGAAATTGGCTAATATAGGTGCACTAAAGAATTTATTTATCTGTAGTCTATCTGATTTGCACCGCAAAACAAAAACGATTTTGTAAAGATAGGAAGGAAAACTAAAAAAGCGAGCAATTTGTTTATGGGCAGAAACTGGTCCACACTCCTTTAATGCCTAGCTTTGATTAATCAAAATTTGAGAGATGGAAAGAACTTGCTTTCTGGAATTGGATGATGAACAATTATGAAATAACGACGTTTCAAAGCTAAATTTAAAATTTGAGAATAAGAGAGCGATTGAGTTAGTTAAAGTTAGGAAACTACAACAGTTAACTATTATATTACTTTACCAGCAGTTATTTTGTTGATTTTTTTTTCTTTTTTTCGATTGGTGGATTGGGTTGTCACTTTGAGAAAGGAAAAAAACAAAAAACGATACAAATGGGCGGCTGTATTGAGCCATGGTGTTGTCACGTGGCGTTGACACCTGGCTCAACAGGGGGGATGGAAGGGCAGTTCAGTCAGCTTTATACAACATATGAATTTGATTCATATTCAAAACGTTTATGAAAAATTTTTTGTAGAGCTTGTTTAACATGTGCTAAACACAATCCACAGGGTTATAATGCCTGGTCATAATAGATGCATTCTAAAAGTGGATTGAATTGGCTTCAAAATAAACACTGAATGCCTTAACAGTGGCAAAAACGTCATGTAAAGAAATAATACCTTGTCAACAACTGCTGTAGATGTTAAAGAATGGAATCAATATCTCTAAAATGAATGTGGATAGTTTGTTTGAGGTGACTATAAGAGTAACTGGTAAAATAAACAATTGATTGCTAATGGCAAAACAAGCTGCAAAGACAGGAAAAATAATGAATGTCATGTGTATGGGTTTACGACCGATTCTTTATGTTATACCGTTGCCATTGACAAAAGATTGTATGAAATCTGTTACGTCTACTGATTGTGAAATGTGCGACAGTGTTCTATATAATATCCGTTGAAGAAAAAAAAAAGAAAAGAAACCATTGCTTTTAGAGAATGTAGTCAACCAAAATTGTATATGTACCGAAATACCAAGATCTGGGAAAAAGCTGGAAAAAACAAAAACATAATGTCTTTAAATTTGAGAGGCGACGATGATCTGACTGAAGTTGATGCAATTAAACTCCCTAGAGGAGTTCCTGATTATAATAATTAATTGACCAAATTGAAGCGGGATGGGAGTCCTCCATTTGCTGCTGGTGTACGATGAACAAGAACGTTGACAGGATAAATTACATCCATTACAACATGCAGAAGTTGGGCAAACGGACACAAGCGGGACTTGAGGCAGTGCACGAACAGCTAGCCATGCCTTCCCTAATGTCAATCCAGAACCGCAATGCTCTTGTTATGTTGTTGTCTGGGAAAGGAAGGGTCTGCGCAATGTTCAGGGAACAATGCTGCACCTTCATCTAGAATGACACCGCCCCTGATGGGAGCCTGACGAAGGCGATTGCAAGTTTGCAATCCCTCAACACGAGGATGAAAGAGCACAACAAGTGGATGACTGCTTTTGGGAAGTATAACGCCCTTGTGTCTTCAATTACTGCTATACTCACCTTGTGTGGATGTTGTTGTATTCCATGTCTCCGTGCTCTGTTTAATCGTCTTATCACTACAGCAATCTCGCCCATGGGCGACGAGATGGCTCGGGTATGCCTAATGGCTGTACGGCAGCATGTTGATGATAACGATGATGATGATGCAATTTTAGTGATGAGTTTACAGACTTTTTCCCAGATCTGTGTGTTTCCGAATGATGATGTCGCAACATTTATCCTTTTTGGTGGAAATATTTGTGCTCATACTTGTGATCAGACAACTGAACATCAAGAGAAGTGGTTGTTTTTGGTAATGTAAAAATTGACCAGATGTGTGATAAACAGGAGGGAAATGTTGGAATAATTTAAGTGAAGCCTTGGCCTGCCAGACCTATAGGCCTTGTCTTTACGAGTTTATGGCTTTCCTTTTATCTTTGTTCTTCCTCTTTAGTGACAGGGATGTCTTTTGATCCCTGTCAGCCATATGTATCCTTCCTGTCCTTATGTTATCTGTGTGTTTTTGTTCCTGTAAGAGGCCTTCACTAACAATGAGCAGAGCTTATTTGCATAGGCAAAAGGTTCTTATTTGGTTGAAAGAAACTCCATTCCTTTTAGTTAACTGTAGGTTTGGTTCATAGATTGGTGTTGATCAGAACTGTTTTTCTTTAAGTGTTAAACACAGTTTGAAGTAGTTGCGTACAAGTTATCCTATATATTTACTCAATGTTTGTTTAAGGAACTGCATACCAGTTACCTTACATTTACTTAACATTTGTTTTAGTGTTTAGGACAAGTTACTTATTGTTATTGTGTATTAATTTACTAAGTAGATAAAGTCTAGCCAAGGTTTAGTTGCATTGTTCCACAGGAAAGTGGCAATTCAAGTTATCTGATCACACTCGAGGACGGGTCAGCCAACCATGAGAGAAGAACAGCTGGTTGAGGAAGGAGGACAGATTCTGCGGGGGTCACGGGCCGACAATGAAGTGCTAATTCACACCACACTACATTCCTTAGCTAATCAACGTTGCTACAGACACAATCTTCCCTCCCTTTGGTGTAGCAACACCTCTGTAACCAGGGCAACCAAAACAGTGATGAGAGGAGCAGAAGAAACATCTCAAATGACTAATGCAAAGGTTGCAGAAAAGGTGCTGTTTTTCGCTGTTTTCCGGATGTGCTGCTCTCCTTTCGGTGGCGGATCCAGGTAGGGATTTGCTCAGGAAACTACTGCGGATACGGAAGCAAAGACCGAGCTCCAGATCACCCCAACGTTCTGGCTGAAGGTCCCAAGAAGGAGGGGGACGGAGCCTGCGTCGACTGGACCCTATAAATTGGTGGAGCGCATCTCACATGCTGTCCGGCTGGCCGGCAAAGGAGATTCGTGGTATCATCTGTCCCAGTGCGTCCCAGTGAAGGGTTCCTGCAAGGAACCAGATCAGCCATTGACAGTCCCCGCCCCCAGTTCATACAGAGGCAGAATAATCCTCTTCCCCCTTGGTGGCCAGGTAGTCCACCCTGAGCCACTGAAGACAACGACCGTGCAGCAGATGTTTCCTAGTTCTCCCCGGACGGAGCAGAGCTGCGAAGGGGATGAGAATTGTGCTCACCCTCCACCAGCGGGCGTGCCAAGCCCCCAACGGCTGAACAATCACGAGCAATTTTTGTATTGAACTGTTATTATTGATAGCTTTCTGGTCGCCTAAGGCAGAGGGACCGTGTAACTCTTTTCCTGCATTTGATCTGGCCGCAGGTTTTTAAGTTACAAACAAAATTTGGACTGGAGTATTGAGGGAAAACCTCATCTTCACTGGAAGTTATTGCTGTCATTGTATTTTCTTACTTATGTTTGACTGATCAGGGTTGACATAATCATATGATAAAACAGGAGGGATATGTTAGGGTTTACAGAATATCTTTATCGTATGATTATGTTGGAATGTAACCTGTAATAATTTAACCAGCTTGTCCTGTCTTAACAAAAGTAGTAGACCAAAGTGCTAAGATCTTTCCAACTTATTGACTAGCTGCAGAGGAAGCAATCAAAGTTGCTTTGTTTACAGAACGTCGTAAAAGGACCCCTGCTATGCTTTGATCAGCAGGGGACCGGCTTCACCCCATCCTGTGTTCCCACACCCCCACTTTCAACCCCACTCTGTTTCTCTCAATAAATAGGCACCTGACGAGGCCTGAGTCAGACCTCCATTCGACCATCGCTGTAAGCACAGCTATGAATACACTCTCCACCTGCAGGTGTTTGAAATGACTTGCTTGACTCCTGTGTGGTTCTTGCAAAATAAGTTAGAGTGAGCACCAGCCTAACAGTCACATTCTGTTGTCACATAGTATCTGAAATGGTAATCAATTGCCACCTAAATTCACATGCGCATTTCTACTCTTCTTCACTACAACCTCTATAAATATGAACATGTTATCCACAATATTCAGGATTTACTTAAACAAATATCAGCTCCTGGAGTCAAAACCCACTATCACCTCAACAAAATAAAAAATATAGTGCTGATTGTTGTTTTAAACTATTTTTACATTAGAATGAATGTATCAATGCATCCATTTTCAACACCGCTTATCCTGTTCAGAGCCTATCGCAGCCAGCAACAGGAGAAAAGCGGACTACACCCTGAATTGGTTGTAGGTCGTAGTTTCCGATCGGCTGAAGTTGTTATGTTTCTATATCGTCAAAAATGTGCATACAGGCAAACAGACATGGATGGGAGTCAGGCCTTTAGCTCGTCAAGGCAGAATTATCTTTCTGCGGCGAAACAGACGAGATTATCAGGACGATTTCAGTCTCTTACAAGCCAGCCAAGGGGCTCTGCATCGTACACATTTGCTGTCAATCAGAAGCCAAAATACTCCCTTTCTGCCGCCGCCGGCGCTCGCCACTGCCGGTCAGGCAGCCAATCGCCCCTTGTTGAAACGTATGCGGTCTTGGCTCATTATCGCAGTCATGAATCCAATAAAAGAGAGAGAGAGAGAGAGAGAGAGAGAGAGAGAGAGAGAGAGAGAGAGAGAGAGAGAGAGAGAGAGAGAGAGAGAGGTGTTTTATATTTTGAGGAAACAAATGTTTTTTGGTATATTGCCTGAATAGCTTAATGACCCTTAATGAACTGTTCAATGCACGCCTGATGTTTTTCTAAATGACGGACACTGCCAAGGGCGTCTATGAATCCTGAATGCTTGATTATATCTTGTGTTTTACCTAATGCATGTTGTGACGTCGTATGTTGCCTAACGCTATACGACAGCCTTGGATTACTGGAGAATGTTCTGGACAAAGGAAAATGTTTTTCCTAACAAAGAAAATATATGGTTGGAAGCAATGTTCCCTCTAAGCTGCGCGCGTGCGCAATCGCGCACTGCCCGCACATTCTCAGCGCACAAGAAATCTATCCAGCGCATAAACATCCGACATCCCATCAACAACCCCCCCACCCCCCCACCCGCACCCGAAGCGAAGCAAACACGCAGCGTTGGACGTCCCATTACCCACAGTGAACACAGAGTTATCAATAGTAAATATTACTTAATATTAACTATTACGAAGTGGCCATGTTAATACCGTTTATGTTATGAACCTGTCAACGTGACACAAACTATTACATTCTGAAAGATATTGTAAATGAAAAGAGCAAAATTCACTTGTTTTAAGTTTTAATAGTAATAGACAACTTTGCATTACTTATAACTCCTGTTTAAAATGTTTATGAGGCAAAAATAATTTTAAACTCATGTAAATTTAAGGTATTTCATACATTCTGTTCAATGTTATTTGACTCTTCAGATGAATGAAAAGCAGGATTTGTGTTTTTAGAGTTGTTCACATCTGCAACATCTTCCAGCTCAGTGGCCTAGTGGTACTGTGTCCGCCCTAAGACTGGAAGGTTGTGGGTTCAAACCCCGGCTGGGTCATACCAAAGACTATAAGAATGGGACCCATTGCCTCCCTGCTTGGCACTCAGCATTAAGGGTTGGAATTGGGGGGTTAGATCACAAAATTATTCCCGAGCGCGGCACCGCTGCTGCTCACTGCTCCCCTCTCCCCCAGGGGGTGGATTAAAATCACACGGGGATGGGTTAAATGCAGAGGACAAATTTCACCATACCCAGATGTGTGAACTTTAAGAACTTTAACAAAGAGAAAAGACTGGTGATAAGCAGAGACAAACAGGAGATTGCGAGTAGGGCAAGCAGTGAAGCATGGCTAACATGTTGGCAGCCAGGGGAAAAAGAAAGGTGGAGCAGAAGGCTTGTAAATGTTGGATGAGAGAAGTATACATGGCTCTGTGACTCACTGGATCTGCCCCGGCACTTGTGAGGGCAAGTGCTTTACACTCTCACGCACACATAAATTAACACATGTACGCGCAGACGCAGGCAGGCAGGCAGGCAGGTGGGCGGGCTGGCAGTTAGGCAGGCAGGCAGGTAGGCAGGCAGACAAACAGGCAGACAGAGAGACAGACAGACACACGCACTGTTAGGATACGGATTTTAGCTATTGATCTGACTCCAAATTGTGATCAACACTTAACACAAGAATTGCTATGTTCTAATCCACACACTGGCGCACCTAACAATTTTGCGAGTTCGTTCTGTCAAAGAGAAGACCAGTAGATCAATTAGCCCGAATTTACCAATTGTTTAATCCTGACAAAGCAAGCTAATACAGGCGCCTGGGTCTCGGGTCCTTAACACAAAAACTCGTGTGCCTTCGTGACCAGAAAAGACAACACATTCTTCCGGGTTGCCCAGTTTTAAAGAAACACAATATAAATATTCAAGCATGCAAAATATTGTGTGGTGATTGGTCGATGATTGATGGTCATCTCCTCCTCGTTTGGGTTTTCCCGTGCTCAGCACAGGTGTCTGGACCACAAAGACGAGTTGTTCCCCATCGGCCTTGAGAATAGTGTGATTCTTTCTCGAGCAAGGTGGGAATTATCTGATGAGAGCAGAATTAAATGTCGACAACAATTCCCACTTGCATGTGTGTGTCCTTGTGTTCATGTTCTTGTTTTTCTTAATTATTTATTTTTCTTTTGCTCATTAATTGTCATATGGGAAAAAAAATCGTATTTTCTTTTATCAAAATAAACTTAAGTTGCGATTGTCTTGTGGAGTTACAATGCTATTGGGGTCCTGAAAAAAGGTTTATGGTGGATGTTTTGGAATAAAATATTAATGAATTTTCGAAAAACACAATACTGCATTTTGTCAAGGCTTGATAATAGGATAAAACTTACTCACTCATTCATTGACGATTTCCCAAATGAAGGTTACCAAATAGGTAAAATAAAGCAGAGTGACTTCTTAAATGTAATTACAACATAATTACCGTAATTTTCGGACTATAAGTCGCTCCGGAGTACAAGTCGCATCAGCCATAAAATGCCCGAAAATGTGAAAAAAAAAAACATATATAAGTCACTCCGGAGTATAAGTCGCATTTTGGGGGGCAATTTATTCGACAAAATCCAACACCAAGAACGGTCATGAACGAGCAACAACAGGCTAAACGATAGGTATGCTAACGTGACACAAACACAAACGAAGAGCTGAGAACGGCCCTGACGTAAGATTCAGAGGTATTAAAAAAACTATTACATAAATAACATTAATAAAACCATCTGTGTCACTCCAATTCATTAAATCCATCGATCGTCCTTTGTCAACAATGCGTGCGTGCCGCTGATGGCGCTTGCACTTCAAAATATTCCACAGGCCCATATAACGATATATAAATTATATATCAAATTATTATATAAGAAATAATGTTGTCAAACCATCTGTGTCACTCCAAATCATTAAATCTATCGATCATCCTTTGTCAACAATGGGTGCGCGCAGCTGACGGCGCTTGCACTTTAAAATATTCCACAGGCCCATATAACGATATATAAATTAGATATCAAATAACTATTATACAAGCTAGAGATGCACCGATCCGATATCTGGATCGGATATCGGCCCCGATATCAACAAAATAGATGGATCGGGTATCGGAAAATACAGCCGATCTGTGAGCCGATACTTTCCTTAATCTATTGGGACGCGGGCTACGTCATACGTCAGCAGCACGTGTGCCGCATGCCACGAGAGTTTTCTAAACAAACGCAAACATGGAGCGAACGTTCGCTTCTCTTCCCCGGGTTGCTAAGCGGACGTCAAACCCTGCGCGTTCGCTTCTCTTCGGGTTGCTAATGGGACGTCAAAGGCTGCGCGTTCGCTTCTCTCCCGAATGGGGGGGGGGGGCGGAGGCTAATCGGATGTCAAACGCTGCGTGTTCGCTTCTCTTCCGGGGGGGTGTTAATGGGACGTCAAACGCTTTGTGTGGCGGGCTCCATCTGTAATGTTTCTCTATACCATAAGAAATAACTTGACAAGACGACCAGGTTTTAGGGAAGCAGTGAGTCAATCATGTATTGATGTTCGTTTCTTTTTAGCCGCAGTCTCTCCTAGCTACAACATGCCATCCGCCCGCCATACCTCTAGCTCCACCCCCCAGTACGGGTAACCACACAGTCCAAATACATTACACTATCTAGTGTGGAAACTGAGAAGCTGAGCTCAAGCTTCTTGTGCGGGCCATATTCAATTATGTTTTCAGAATTTGCTGCGGGCCAATAAAAACTGGACCGTTAGTTTGGACACCCCTAATTTAGAGCAAAGAACTGTGTAGTCTGCCTGATGCCATTGCCTTTGGTCTTTTCTGTTCCACATGTAGAGTTATGTAGCTTGTTAAGTCAACCATAATATCGGATCGGTATCGGGTATCGACCGATACGCAAAGCCACGGCATCGGTATCGGTATCGGAACTGAAAAAGTCGGATCGGTGCATCTCTAATACAAGCAATAGTATTATCAAACCATCTGTGCACTCTAAATCATTAAATCCATCGATCAAATTCCTCGTCCTTCGTCAACGCCGCGCCTGCGCCCTGACGTCAGCCTCGTCGTCATTCCACAGATCTACTATATAACTATATTGTAGCGTTAACAAAGTTCAAGGAAAGACGTGGGGTTGGTAAACGGCTCTTTATTTAACAAAACAAACTTCCAGGCGTGTGGCGGCATGGACTTCCAGCCACGGAAGTGGAAGAGAGCTCCATAGAATAGGACCGGGCGTGCGTAAAAGCCATGACCGCGCTCCATCCACCGTCCCTGGACAGCCACCCAGCCGAGCGCCGGCCCTCGACTTCCATCGACGGAGGTGAAAGACAGCTCGGTAGAGTAGGACCGGGCGTGCGTAAAATCATTGTCCGAGCCCCATCCACCGTCCCTGGACAGCCACCCGGCCGAGCGCCGGCCCCCGACTTCCATCCACGGAGGTGAAAGACAGCTCGGTCGAGTAGGACAGGGCGTGCGTAAAAGCATTGACCGAGCCCCATCCACCGTCCCTGGACAGCCACCCGGCCGAGCGCCGGCCCTCGACTTCCATCCACGGAGGTGAAAGACAGCTCGGTAGAGTAGGACCGGGCGTGCGTAAAAGCATTGTCCGAGCCCCATCCACCGTCCCTGGACAGCCACCCGGCTGAGCGCCGGCCCCCGACTTCAATCCGCGGAAGTGAAAGAGAGCTCCGTAGAGTAGGACCGAGCGTGGGTAAAAGCCATAATAGTTTTTAAACCTTCTGTGTCACTCCAAATCCTGAAATCTTTCAAACTCTTCGACCGCCGTGTCACTTAGAAACAAACCCGCTAATGATGCCGGTAGTCCGTGGGGCCCTTCGTCATCTTTGTCATCCTGTGATCAATCTTTGTCCTTTATGTAAACAACCGCGTCGCGACGCCGCGTCGCGCTGCTGACGTCACTTGAAATTCAAATTACAGTAATCCCTTGCTACATCGCGGTTCGTTTATCGCGGTTTCACTTTTTTTTTCTTTTTTGAAAATTTTTTAAAAATTTGGAAAAAAAACACATATAAGTCTATATAAGTCGCCCCCCCCCACCCAAACTGTAGCTGCCATAAGAAAATGCACTGATAAGGAACGTTTTGAGCTAAGCTCTGTTTCCAAGTGGGAACCAATTTTAGTTTTTGTGTTAGCGGTTCCTTTTTGAGAGTTACACAAGGGCGAGAGTGTCTGATTTTGAGCCACCGGGTGGCGACGTTTTTCCGTTTGAATAAGCAAGTGGTGAAGAATGCAAGAATGCTTATTTTGTTTCCTTTCTGATAGCATTTTTGTTTATTGTTGAAACCGGAGTTTGAAGACCTACCTGTATTGTCACGATTTACGTTTTTCTTCGTTTTCTCCCTCGAGCAAATGCGGCAATGAGGTAATCCTTAGATGTTAGCCATGCTATGTTATGTTAGCAAGAACATGACGAATGTGTTTTAAGTGCATGAGCAGATTTAAGTTATTTTGTGTGTAACGTTTATTGTTCTCTGTGAGAACGTTTTATGTTAATAGTCTTTATGTCTTTTAGTTCTCACGGCATGTGTGTGGAGAAGTTGAATAAATGCCCGTTTTGAAGAACTGCTTGTACGCCTGATTGACAAGAGGGAGCTACAGTGAGAACTCAACCAGCCCGGCGCCAGAACAAGACGGTGTTCGGCAGAGCTACAAGCAAGTCACTTCACTCACCTCTTCCATCGGACAGATAAGAGACTGTACATTCACCTGCCTACACAAATAGCTACCTGAGTCCAGAGAGCTTTGGGTGCCAGTCAACAATAAGTAAAACATTTGAACAAGTTAAATGTTTAAAGGTGGACTAGCCTCAATTGCTGTAAAGGGACCTACAAGTGCTAAATTGTGCAATGTTATGGTGATGTGTGCATGTTGTAAGGTTTAAGTGCTTGCTTATTTGCACCTAGTAATGTCTGATTGAGGTGTGAACGACCATTCATAGCATTTGAAACAAGTTCATTTGCAAACATTCAAAGGTGTAGAACAACATTTAAGTGATTAAGTCATTGCAATGAAAAATTAAGTTTATTGTACATTTAGTCAATATATTAGACAGGTTGGTTGATAAAGTAAATTACAGGAGTCAGTAGTAATTCAAGATAGCCTACTGTAGTCAAGTGATAAAACTCTAACATCATTACATTAGCAAATCAGATAAATACTGAGTTCATGAGACTTCCTAAAAATGGATAGTGAGCAAGCAGATAAAACTCTTAAGGGGGAGACTGAAATAAGTGAAGGCAAACAACCTGCCCCAGAAGATGAACTAAGAAGAAGTGAAAGATCGAGAAGGCTCACTGAGAAGGGACAAGAACTCGAAGAGACTAAACTCAAAGGTCTCCAACATCGTTTCTCACGTACCTATGACAAGTGGAAGATTCTTGCTAAGAAATCAAGGAAGGAGATAGAGGGAGCCTCTTCTCAAGAGAACCTACAAACTCTCATCAACAAGATAAAAGAAGCATCAAATGATGTACAGCAGGCGTACGAAGACCTGCGCAAATGCATAATCCCTGATAAAGAGACACGCCGTCGAACAGACACCTGCGACACTGTCTCAAGGCAGATATTAGAGCATGCTTGGAACCATCTCCAAGACAAAGATAACGAGCAAGAAATAGAGTGGTTTGAGACTGGCTCTGTGTTCTCATTAGAAGTATCAGAAGCATGCAGTGCAAGATCAAGATCATCACTCTCAAGTAAATCCTCATGTAAATCTTCAAAAATAAGTGAAGCTGCAGCAGAATTAGCAGCAAATGAAGCCACTTTGGAAGTCCAAGAGCAAGTGGAGCGTGAGGAACGTGAACTCAGAAACCTAGAAGCTGAGTACAGACAAAGGCTTGCACAACAAGAAGAAGAATGTGCTGCAAATAAACAGGTCTTGGAAGAAAAGCGCAGAAAGATAGAACGCTTAGAGACCATAAAAAAGATGAATGCCGCCAAGGCCAAACTAGAAGTGTATAAACAAGAACAAGGCTCAACCTCAGACTTGCTGGATCTATTCAAGGATTATAAGCCCAAACGAGAAAGGCTTACATTCGACTCAAAACCTGCTGTCACGCCACAACTAATCACAAGGATGCAATCTTCTATAACTATTCCCAAAGAGGATAGCACAACTGATTTCGCCAAGGTACTAGCAGAGTCCTTCAGTGTAAGCCGTCTCCCAGCACCAGAGCCTGCTGTTTTCAGTGGAGATCCACTAAAGTACAAGGGCTGGAAAATGTCCTTTCAAACGCTGATAGGCAGAAAGAATATACCAGCGAACGAAAAAATCTACTACCTACAAAAATATGTTGGTGGACCAGCAAGGAAAGCCATTGAGGGATACTTCCTTCTGGGAACAGATGCAGCCTATCAGACAGCGCTCAATGTCCTGGAAAAAAGATATGGAAGCTCCTTTATGGTTGCTAAGGCTTTCAGAGATAAGCTGGCCTCATGGCCAAACATAGGACCCAAGGAAAGCATTCAGCTACGAGAGTTCTCAGACTTCCTTCAAGGCTGTCAAGCAGCCATGTCGCAAATAAAGAGCCTGGAGGTCCTTAACGACTGTGGTGAAAACCAACGAATGCTCTCCAAGCTCCCCGACTGGCTTACAGCAAGATGGAACCGAAGGGTGACCAGAATGGAAAAGGAAAATGAGACTTTCCCCAGCTTCGATCAGTTCGTGGAATTCGTCACAGAGGAAGCCGATATAGCTTGTAATCCGATTACCTCCCTTCACGCTCTGAAGTCTGGAGATGGTGGAAAGGAGAAGCCACAAAAAACACGAAGTGTTGGTGCTAAGGTGCTAGCAAGTAGCTCTGAAGAGAAAACAGATGCTAAAGGATGTGTATTCTGTGAGAAGTCAAATCATGGCTTACAGACATGTCGAAGGTTCTTGAAAGAGACAACTGCAGAACGAGTCAAGTTTGTGAAAACAAACAAGCTCTGCTTTGGATGTTTGAAATCAGGACATCAGTCCAAGAACTGTGAGAAGCGAAGCATTTGTGAGACATGCAAAAGGAAGCATCCAACATGTCTACATGAAAATCGTCCAAGGGAAGACGATAGGAAAGAACAAGAGGATGGCGAAAGAAAGGAGAGTGGGAGACGCTTTAAGAAAAAGGAAGACTTATCAGAGTCTGAAGAGAAAGAAGAGACACCAGTAGAGGCAACAGCTAACA
This sequence comes from Syngnathus typhle, assembly GCF_033458585.1. NCBI lineage: Eukaryota > Metazoa > Chordata > Actinopteri > Syngnathiformes > Syngnathidae > Syngnathus > Syngnathus typhle. The sequence goes on from NC_083740.1 coordinate 14,891,068, forward strand.
GAGTGGTGCAAGACAAGAGGAGCACCTATTCCTCCACAGTTGTTCCTGTATGGCTGTCCACAGCAAGTAATCCAGAGCAGGAAGTGCTCGTATACGCTCTATTGGACAACCAAAGCGACACCACCTTTATCCTGCAAGAAACGGCAGAAGTGTTAGTTACAAAGAAACAACCTGTGCAATTAAAGCTCTCCACGATGTCATCCAAAGATACCGTCATCCAGAGTCAGAAGTTAACTGGACTGCAGGTCAGAGGTTATAATGAGACAAGGAAAATATCTCTCCCAGTAACCTACACAAGAGAGTTTATTCCTGCAAACCTAAGTCATGTCCCAATACCTGAGACAGCAAGATCATGGCCTCACCTAGAGCACCTTGCTGGAGAGATCACTCCTTTATGTGACTGTGAGATTGGCCTGCTCATAGGCTACAACTGTTCTCAGGCCCTGTTGCCCAGAGAAGTGGTGTCAGGAAAGGATAATGAGCCTTTTGCTCAACGAACAGACTTGGGCTCGAGTATAGTTGGCTGTGTAGATCCCTGCGTTGATTATGGAGATGCAATTGGAAGCAGCCACAGGATCGTTGTGAAACAAGTGACTCCACACATTGAGCCACAGGCTTATCAACCAAGTGAAGTACGATACATATATCGAACACAAATCAAGGAAGTTATCACACCACCAGAAGTCATTAAGGCACTCGAATCAGACTTCAACGAAAGAGTAGCCGAAGATGCCCATATCTCACAGGAAGATCTACGTTTTCTATCCATAATGGAGGAAGGAATCAAAACGAAGCCAGACGGACGTTGCGAAATGCCTCTCCCATTTAAAGAAGAAAGGCCAAGCCTGCCACAGAACAGAATCTGTGCAGATCACCGTCTCAAGTGTCTCAGAAAGAGATTGGAGAGGGACGAGCAATATCGGAAGGACTACAAGACCTTCATGAGTGAGATGATTGCACGCGGAGATGCAGAGAAAGTCACAGAAGAACAACTTGACAAAAGACCGTCCTGGTACATTCCTCATCACGGGGTGTATCACCCTCATAAACCTGGGAAGATACGGGTCGTGTTCGACTGCTCAGCCAAGTACCAAGGCATGTCACTGAATGACCACCTGCTTACCGGACCGGAACTGACAAACACCTTGGTAGGCGTGCTCTGTCGCTTTCGCAAGGGTCCAGTAGCGATCATGTGTGATGTGGAACGCATGTTCCATCAGTTTCATGTCAGACCAGAGGACAGAGACTATTTGAGGTTTCTGTGGTGGGAAGACGGCGACCTACAGTCAGAACCAGCGGTCTACCGCATGAAAGTACACCTGTTTGGGGCGGCCTCATCACCCGGCTGCGCAAACTATGGCCTCAAACACATCGCTGCACAAGGACAAGGTCACTTCAAAGAAACATCCATTAGATTCATAGAAAGAAACTTCTATGTGGATGATGGACTAACAAGTGTGACAACTGAAGAAGAAGCAATACAGTTAGTCGCTGAAGCAAGAGAAATCTGCAGCAATGGCAAGCTGCGAATTCACAAGTTCATCTCCAATCGCCAGAAAGTACTTGCATCGATTCCCAAAGAAGAGTGTGCTGAAATAGTACGTAATCAAGATTTAGCCAAAGGCGAGCCGCAGATTGAGAGAGCTCTGGGTGTCGAGTGGTGTGTTGCCTCCGACCAGTTCCAATTCAGAGTAGTGGTCAAAGAGCGTCCGCTCTCTAGAAGAGGAGTGTTGTCGATGGTAGCCTCTATTTTTGACCCACTCGGGTTTGTAGCACCTTTCATTCTCGTTGGAAAACAAATACTACAGCAGATGTGCCGTGACAAGATCGGATGGGATGAGCCTTTACCTGATGATTTACGGCCACAATGGGAATCTTGGTTCCTAGACCTACAGAACCTTGCTGACATCAAGATTCAACGATGCTACCTACCAGACAGTTTCAAAGAGGTCCAAAGATATGAACTTCATCATTTCTCAGATGCAAGTGTCACAGGCTACGGAGAGTGTTCTTACCTGAGAGCAATAGACACATCCGGACAAATCCACTGTTCCTTGGTCATGGCCAAGGCAAGAGTTGCCCCCACGAAGGTAACTACAGTGCCAAGACTTGAGCTGTCCGCAGCTGTCGTTGCTGTGCGGACTAGCGACCTGCTGAAAAGGGAGTTGGAAATAGAAGATGCTCAGGAAATCTTTTGGACAGACTCAAAGGTCGTGCTTGGATATATCAACAACGACGCCAGAAGATTTCATGTATTCGTGGCCAACCGCATTCAGCGAATCAAGAACAGTACCAAGCCCAGTCAATGGAGATATGTGGCTTCAGAAGAAAACCCTGCAGACCACGCATCAAGGGGTCTCAGGGCAAAGGAGCTCATCGAGTCTAACTGGTTTACTGGCCCCGAATTTCTCTGGCGTGAAGAACTTCCCAGCGGAGACATCAAGGTGGGAGAGATGTTAGCAGAAGACACTGAAGTTCGAAAGGCCTTCGTGGGCAAGACCTTGACGACGGAAGACTCACTGCTTGATCGCTTCCAGAAGTTCTCCAGCTGGATGATGTTAGTCAAAGCCATCGCTAGACTCAAACGACGTGTCAAAGAGCTCAAGGGTCTGACAGAAAGAATCAATGAAGCCACGAGTCTCGAAGAAAGAAAAGAAGTAGAAATCACGATCAATGACATAGTGATTATAAAGGATGAAAATACACCAAGAAATGAATGGAAGCTGGCTAAGGTCACACAAGTGTACCCAAGTGAAGATGGTCATGTGAGGAAGATACAGTTATTGATCAGCGACTCAGAACTAAATGACACTGGAAACCGAGTCAACAAGCAAACCTACCTGGAGAGACCTATACATAAGACTGTGACCTTGCTTGAAGCAGAATGAGAGCCTCCAGTCTACCCTCTCTAGAGCACCTCCCTAGCGCCAGCTAGCTTATGACCTAATCCTTAGTTATAGTTACCTTAATTATACTTACCTCAGTTATACTTGCCCTTTTTCTCTTAGTTCTACTCATCTCAGATAGTTGAAGAAAATCACAAGTGATTTGGTGGGAGTGTAGCTGCCATAAGAAAATGCACTGATAAGGAACGTTTTGAGCTAAGCTCTGTTTCCAAGTGGGAACCAATTTTAGTTTTTGTGTTAGCGGTTCCTTTTTGAGAGTTACACAAGGGCGAGAGTGTCTGATTTTGAGCCACCGGGTGGCGACGTTTTTCCGTTTGAATAAGCAAGTGGTGAAGAATGCAAGAATGCTTATTTTGTTTCCTTTCTGATAGCATTTTTGTTTATTGTTGAAACCGGAGTTTGAAGACCTACCTGTATTGTCACGATTTACGTTTTTCTTCGTTTTCTCCCTCGAGCAAATGCGGCAATGAGGTAATCCTTAGATGTTAGCCATGCTATGTTATGTTAGCAAGAACATGACGAATGTGTTTTAAGTGCATGAGCAGATTTAAGTTATTTTGTGTGTAACGTTTATTGTTCTCTGTGAGAACGTTTTATGTTAATAGTCTTTATGTCTTTTAGTTCTCACGGCATGTGTGTGGAGAAGTTGAATAAATGCCCGTTTTGAAGAACTGCTTGTACGCCTGATTGACAAGAGGGAGCTACACAAACTATGAAAAAAAAGCGCGACTTATAGTCCGAAAATTAAGGTACTCATATCTGCATTCTTCATCCACTGTAATGAACAAGTTTCTTTCACTCTTCTGAGGATTGCAGAGCAGACAAGCATTTTGCTCCCGTGGTTGGGCAGGTAAAATATTTATGAGTGTTTTAACCTCTGTCTGACCCCATTGCAGCATTACACGAGGTTTTTTAGACCGTTGCTAAGAAAAAGGGATGACATTGGGTGGTCTACTGTGAAGGAAGCACAAAAAACTATCTACAATTACTAATTTGTACTAAAATTGTGAATAAAAATGACATTGATATTTTTATTTTTATATATCGCGCAAGCATTAATATTACCATATTTTTCTGGACTATAAGTCGCTCCGGAGTACAAGTCGCACCAGCCATAAAATGCATACTAAAGAAGAAAAATACTTTTTTGGGGGGGGAACTTTATTTACTTATACTTTTGGGGGAAATGTATTTTATCAAATCCAACACCAAGAACAGACATGTCATCTTCAAAGGCAATTTAAAATAAAAATAGAATAGGCAAACACAGGTTGAACGGTACAGTATGCTAACGTTACATAAATACATAAACAAGTAACTAAGAACGTGCCTGACGTAACATATTGAGTTATTCAGATAACTATAGCATAAATAACATGCTAAAAAGTTCATCGACCCATCCGTGTCACTCAAAATCTTTAAATCTAATGAAATCTTCATCCTCGGTGTCACTTATAAACAACTCCGCTAACCCCGGATGTAGAAGACGTAGCTTCCTCTTCTATGTCACTTATGTCAGACTTATCGTCAGTTGCAGTTCGAATTATTCCACAGGCCTAGAGGGCTCTCTTGCGGTTTAGTGTGAAAATGACATGTGAAATGATGTGTTAATAATTTCACAAATAATTCGCTGCTGAGTACAAGTCGCACCAGACTATGAAAAAAAACTGTGACTTATAGTCCGGAAAAAACGGTAGTAAATAATAGTACCTGGACTCACACCCCAAATCTACACTCGTCATTCGTGCAGACATTATCGATCAAGTGTCAGATTACCGTTTTATTCCGTGTATAATGCGCCCCCATGTATAATACGCACCCTAAAAATGGCATGTTGATGCTGGAAAAAAGCCTGTACCCATGGACCCATTTTTTTAATATATATATTTTTTTTTATTAAGTCCCAATGATCGTCACACACGCAGGGAGGCAATGGGTCCCATTTTTATAGTCTTTGGTATGGTCTTAACTAGGCTGGATGTAATTGTTTTTGTTGGCGTTGATTTCTCCGACTGCCCGTAAAGGCACCACCGCGCTCAGTGCGCACATGTGAAAAAGGCGTGCGGATGTGAAAAAGGCGGCTCTGTATGGGAGAGACGTTGAAGAGGAATAAAAACACCCTTGGAAACCAAAACTTGCCCCTCGTCGTGACTCGGAGCCGCAACAAATGTTTCGGATTTGTGTAGGGTACATTGTGACAGCAAACAAGCAGGTGATCGAGCAAGCGTCTGATACGAGAGCATTGCGGTCATATGGAGCGTATTTGAAGTGAACAGCAGAGACGAAAGGAACAAGGCAAAGTGTTGTGAAATAAAATATTACCTGTAATACGCATTTTGTTATTTGCTGATTGAAACTGCTAATTAAACTGTGAATTGAAACTAATAGGAAGAAAACAACTCTCGCTCTTTATATAGCTGACGTGTCTTGCGCATCCGTTCTGCGCATCGGATCCATAGTGCGCATGCGCAGTCATACTGCCTCCGTATGACGTCCGGTCCGCAATGGAGATTAGAAAACAAACAATATTTGACAATAACACACCATCAAGGATTGCACCATCGCATCAAACGATGTGTTGTCAATTATGAATTTTACTGACTAAGTGTGTTGGGCAGGATGGCTGAATGCGATGCGCGATTGACAACAAACAAGAAGAAAGGTGATTTCAAGTTTTATTTCGAGGGAGATTTGTCATGTCTCGTCCCCAGTTTTGCTATGTGTCTAGGTTGCCATAGTTTCTGTTTGTGTCGCCCCTCTCTTCCTGTGTCACCTCAATCAATGTAACGTGTTTTGTATTTAAGTCCTGTCTGCCCCTCGCTCACCGTCGGATGATGTCATGATGTCTGTTTGGTTTCTGTTCCTGTCTTTGGTAATGTCACCCTGTCTTTTTGTTCCACGACTTTGTCGGTCAGTCCTGTTGTTGGTTTTGTTGTACCATGACTTTCTTAAAAAAAAAAAATATATATATATATATATATATATATATATATATATATATATATATATATATATATATATATATATATATATATATATATATATATATATATACATACCGTATTTTCCGCCCTATAAGGCGCACCTAAAAACCTAAATTTTTCTCAAAAACCAACAGTGCGCCTTATAGCCCGGTGCGCCTTATATATGGACCAAATTCCTAAATTTAAACTGGCCCAAAGCATTGTGTCATGAAATCAATCATAAGTGGCCCGCTGAAGACTATGAATCATGACTCAAAAAGACTATGGATCATTATTTTATGATTATAAAGTAATTTGTTTCCGTCTGAAGTTGAAATAAAAAAGATAAAATGGAGAATGATTTGATTTGGATTAAAAATCTGACATGATGCATTAATGGTGCGCCTTATAGTCCGGTGCGCCTTATATAAGGATAAAGTTTTAAAATGGGCCATTCATTGAAGGTGCGCCTTATAGTCCGGTGCGCCTTATAGGCCGGAAAATACGGTATATATATATATATATATATATATATATATATATATATATATATATATATATATATATATATATATATATATATATATATATATATATATATATATATTTAAAAAAATTTGTACCCATGTATAATGCGCACCCCAGATTTTAGGACAATAAATTAGTTAAATTTTGCGCATTATACAAGGAAAAAAACGGTAGATTGAATCAATACATAATATGGATTATGATTTTTATTATTGACATAAAATGTGTTAAATTCTACAGCAGTTCATGAAAAATCTAATGTGAATTTTGTGAAGATACAGATTTTAGAGCAGGGGTCTCAAACTCCATTCCTACGTTTTCCAAGTTTCCCTGGTTAAACACACCTGATTCAAATGATCAGTTCATCCTCACGTTCTGCAGGAGCCTGATAAATTAATCAGGTGTGTTTAACGAGGAAAACTTGGAAAACATGTAGGAATGCGGCCCCCGAGGACTGGAGTTTGAGACCCCTGTTTTAGAGTATATGACACACAAAAGACAAATACCTCACAAACAAACAAAATTATCAAATTACACATATTTCTTGAACAGACACATTTCTCACTCAGCTAAATACTGTATAAATTAATATAAAACAATAAACTGAAAACTCAATCTCTAATTATTCAAAGACAGTGTATCTTTTGCATATATATATATATATATATATATATATATATATATATATATATATATATATATATATGTATGTATTTCCTCTGAGATTTTTCTGCTGTGAGAAATGGTTGGTCTTTGACTACTGCAAGACATGTCATAGTTGAGGCTTTAGTTCAGCTGAATATTTGTTTCACACATTTGTCCACTTACTAATAATAAGAGAAAATTTTCTCCACAAACCCAGTGGAAGAGGGGGTGTTGTGGACAAAGGATACTGCTGCTTTGATTTTGGGGAGGTTGACTTTCAGGAGGACATAATTGTCAATCAATTGTACTTTTTTTTTACACTCCAAATACTATGTCACATGTTTGTTCATTTCACTCAACTTTATTTATTAAGCACTTTCGAACCAACAGTAACTAGACACAAAGTGCTGTAAGTTAAACCACAAGAATTAAAACAATAAATAAAGTAGCGAGTATAATAAAACTAAACTAAAGTGTAAACAGGCACTAAAACAAGAGAAGGCTCTCATTTAGAGTTGAAAGCCAATTACAACTGTGTCTTAAGATGAGTTTTAAAACTACACGATGAGGGGCCTTATCTGATGGCTAATGGAAGATTATTCCATAGCTTGGGAGCAGCAACAGAAAAAGCTCTATCCGCCCTGAGCTTCTTTTTGGACCTCGATACCTCGACGTCACTGCTCATCAGGAGCTGTAGAAAAACAAAATAGGAGCAGGCTTGGAGGACTCTGAATGAGAAACGTGGTATACCTTGTTTGTTTTTCCTTTTTTCTTTGTTCAGTTTTCAGCTGTTGAACTGTACAAAAATGCAACATTATTTACATTACCAAATAGTGAATTGTTGGCCACTGCACTACCTTTTTTTCTCTCATCAGAGAGGTTTTGCCATAAGAAAATGGAAAAGTGTGCAGTCTGCGCGTCCCGCTGATGTGAACAATTGCTGGGGAGTGGTGTGACACTTTATTATATATTTTTTGCTTAATTTACATTGTTGTTCAAATTTAAGTTAAAGGAAGGACTGGTCTATGCTGTTCTACTCTATGCAACTGTATTAACACATGCTCAAAAAATCTGAATTCTTTTACATAATTGAATGATTTTGCAAAAGTAACGCAATAATTACATTCCCTAGTAACTAGTTACATACATACATAAAGAAGTAATTTAATTACAAAAGCAATTACTTTATGGGAAAAGTAACCAGTAACTGTAACCAATTACATTTTGGAAGTATTTTGCCTAACCCTAACCCAACATTGATAGAGCTGGTTCATTGTTTCACAGCCAGAATGCAAACCACACCGCTCCTCCTGAGTCCGAGATTCGACCTCCTAATGGACCCTCCTCTCCAGCACCCTTGAATAGACCTTACCAGAGAAGCTGAGGAGTGATATTTCTCTGTAGTTGGAACACACCTTAAAAAAGGGCTGCCAATCCAGAGGCACTGTCCCCGATATCCACGTGATGCTGTAGAGGCATGTCAGCTGGGATAGCCTCACAACATCCAGAGCCTTTAAGAGCTCTACTGCCTTGCCACAGAGGAGCTTTTTAACTACCTCGACAACTTCAACCCTAGAGATGGAAGAGCCCACCTCAGTCTCCAGGCCTTGTTTCCACAATGGAATTGAGAAGGTCTTCGAACTATTCCTCGTCCTGCGTCGAGGTCAGCAGCACCCCTTCTCCACTGTACACAGTCTTAACAAGGAACTGCTGCCCCCGGAGTCCCGCCATTGGGCTCCTTCTTCAGCTTGACGACATCCCTTACCGCCAGTGTCCACCAGCGAGGTGGGGGGTTTCCGCCACGACAGGCACCGACCACCTTACGACCATTGCTTTGATCAGCCGCTTCAACAATGGAGCGCGGAACGTGGTCCACTTTGACTCAAAGTCCCCCCTCCTCCCCTGGGATGTGGGCGAAGCTCTGCCGGAGGTAAGAGTTGAAGCCCTTTATTACAAGGGATTTCGCCAGACGTTCCCAGCAAACCCTCACAACACGTTTAAGTCTGCCAGGTCGGACCAACATCTTACCCCACCATCGGAGCCAATATGACCACGTGGTAATCAGTTGACAGCTTTGCCCCTCTCTTCATCCCTGTGTCCAAAACATGGGGCCGCAAATCCGACGACATGATATATCCATTGCTGGTATTTCTTTAATATACGTATGTTTGTTTAATTTTAGTTTTTTTCCCTGCTGACCTACACATGTATATGTACATGTGGATATGGATGTATACAGTATGTGTATATGTTTCACTAGTTTCCATGGTTTTAATTTGAATACAGTCAAACCTCGGTTTTCGAACGTCCCGGTTCTCGAACAAATCAGAATTCGAACCAAAGAAAATCGAGATTTGCTCCGGTTGTCGAACAAAATTCGGAGGTCGAACCTCGCGAGATGAGCCGAAAGGACCCGAGAAAACCCCGACCGTGCGGCCCGGATGCCGACTGACTACATTCGTTATTGTATTTTTGTTACTTTGAGGATTGTATTTACCCCTAATCATGCAAGTGGGAGCAGTAGAGCCATCCTAAAACACAAAGACGCTCGATCTTAAAGAAATGCGACAGTGAGCGCCGGGCGCGCTGCGGTTGCGCGA